>NC_049980.1:29914323-29954545 GCF_000003815.2 Branchiostoma floridae | reverse complement strand
ATATTTGGGTACCTGAAATGAGGATTACTCAGTACACATCGTGTGACACGCATGGAATTACTAACACGCTATGGTCTTTGCACGTGTGATATGTTCGTAGCTGTTTTGCACTACCCAGGTTCAATGACTAAACTGAAATGCCTGCTGATCTGAAAGTTCCTCTGACAAAATACCGAGAAAAACCACCGTTAAGTCCACTTAAGTAAGTGTCTTACTTGCTTGAAAATTCTGCTCTCCTATTTCTTCCTTCCTTTCAGGTTCCAGGTTATCCCACGCGGCTTTCATTTTCTGCGCTATATTGTCAGGTTTGGTTATCGCTGTTTTGAAGTATCCAGGTTCTAGGATGTGGACTGAAACGCCAGCTTTTCTTAAAGTGCGTCTGAGGAAATACAGAGAGAAAATGCAGTAACGGTAGCAATATTAGATGCAAATGTATGCAGCAGGGACAAGAAATTGAAGATCTCATATACCTGTAATAGTAGCACTGCCAAACTGACATGCCACATGGTTCTGAGACTTTTGGCATAGTGGTTTGTATTGCTGGGTTTGTGGTCTGCTGGCCTGGTTTCGGCATGGGTTCGAATCTAGGGAGCCAGGACATTGTTTCTGTCTGTTTCTGCTTTATTTATTTATTTTTCTTTCTTACATACATGTACCTCTGTGAAATATTTCTATAATTTTTTTAATGCCATATACCCAGCCACCACAGGTGGTAGTCATCCCCTTTCCTTCCTTTCATGAATCTGAGCTTCTGAAGCTTAATATTCTCCTTCATGTTGTATCAGTTTAATTTCCTCACTCTAGATCAACCGTAATATGTAATATGTTACCTGAAACCATCAGAAAATCCCTCCACAGCGAACTTGGAGGCTGCGTACGGTCCCGTCCCCGGCTCCATCCTAGCGGTACAGCTGGACATGTTGACTATCCGGCCCCCAGCCTTCTTCAGCAGCGGCAGGAAGGTGAGCGTTACATCCACCAAGCCAAAGAAGTTTACTGCAAAGACCTGAATGAAAGAATGGTTTATGAATGAATGAATGATTTATTAAACACGTAATACTTTGCAGCCAGAAGCTGAATTACGTATATGGTACAATACAAGCTTGACAATACAACATATCACAACTTATCATACACTTTACCTGGTGATGTTTTAAATTTTATTCATTTATTCATTGGTTTGTTTGTTCAGCACACACATGTACAGTCAAGGCTGCCAAACTATAACCTGTTGTAGCCTGGTATCCAGCTGCATGATATCTCCCAAGTCTGACCTCTGTCCTCTCCGCAAATACAGAAGAGACTGAGGAACTTTGATACGGCTGGATACCAGACTAAGCCAGTGGCTATTACAAAGGGCTAGCCCTGCTGACAGTGACAAAGACAATACAGATGGAATTTGACATGGACAGGATGATAATCAATAACCATATTTTAAAAACATAAAAACTGTGATATGACAGTGTAATGACCTGTTGATAATCTTGCAGGCCCAGCCACTCCATTTCACCGATTCTTCCGGAGATGCCGGCATTGTTTACCAGACCCCACAAACCTGCAGATCATCACATGGATGGAAGGACGTGACTAGTAGTAGTTACTAGTTGTGTAGTTAAATGGGACTGTAACAGTACCAGTTTTACATATCTAGAACACTTTCATTATGTATAGTCAAGAAAGAAATTTTCTTACTGCTCTCTTGAGGTTTGACAGAAAACACTCTTGGCTGTGTACCTGAGGGTCAGGCTAATCCAATCAGAGGCCAAAACCCCCATGCATACCCTTGCAGGTGGCCTGGAAACCTGGCCTGGCAGCCAGCCTAGGGTTTTCCATAAACCCATTTACCGACAATGTATCAAATGGTCATATGGGATCAAATCACTGACACACTGAAATATCTTATTTGATCATAAATCTGCTTATTGAGCAAGTGGGTTACAGTATAGAACAGATGGAAGAATGACCACATATACCAGTTTGTAGTACATGTACATATACAAGCCAAGCAGATGACTAATGTCCCAATTCTCTGTTTCTTTCTTTAATTCTCTCTAATACATCCACACACACACAAACACACCGTGACATACACAGAATACAGAAACACATATCATACATATAGCTTGTGAACAAGCATGGTGTTAGCGTCATCATCATCATCATCATCATCATCATCAGAAAAGTGGAAAAAGTTGTAGAATGTAAAGATGATTTATTCCTTTATAACTGCACTTCAAATACATGCAGTCCATTGACTGACCTTTATCTCCAAGGTGACCTTTGACAGTCTGAAATCCTTGCTTGACGCTCTCGTGGTCGGCCACGTTCATGCGCAGCGTGACGACTCTCTCCGAGCAGCTCTGCCTTATCTCCTCCTCCCCCTTCTCAGTCAGGCAAGCCGCAAACACGCGGAATCCAAGGCCATCCAACCGTAGGGCGTCTTCTCTGCCGAACCCGGAGTCGCACCCTGTGATCAGGACGAACTTGTCGGAGGTGTTAGGGATCCTGGGACGACCTTTGACCCATTTGTAGATCTTGTATGCGATGATGATGATGATGACAAGCAGGAGACCGTCCAGCATGTTTCACACGGGTGTCTGTGCTCAGTTGAACTGCAGGTGTCAGTAAACAATACTGAATTAAGGCTCTAACACTCAGGAACAACAGTGTAAGAGGGTCGAGGCACATTTAATGTAGTCCTACATTTATATTTAAGACAGACAACTCAAACCATATTTTGATTCAAAACAGCGAACAAACATAAAGGCTTGTATTGTGTTGTAAAGTGAAATTAAGGCCCACTTCAAACAGACAACACTTTCATAGTCGTGCGACTGTTGTTGTCGACAACGTCGCCGGCGATGGTATTTTTAGGCTAACTCTTTTCTGTAAGCCAATTAGGCAAGCTATTTTGATATCCAGGGAGATCTCCTGTGTAACTGATTCCCCAGAACAATCATGGAGCTTGATGAAAGCTCCTTGGTATAAACGTTAATGCACCCTTTTATCGCAATTCCAAACTGCATTTTATCTCAAACACGACTGAAACAAAGCGGTGCGTGGATAAATTTTAATGTGGTTACTCCAAGCTCAAACTATAATACTGTAGACAGTAAAGTATTTTTGGGAGGCTCCAGTATTTTTAATCAAATTTCAAATGAATCCATCTCCTCAGCAGGGTTGGACAAGTTTTCTACGGAATTCACTTGTCCTTTCGGGCAAGCACATAAAAAATGTACTTGCCCGAACTAATTTTTCACTTGTCCAAAATTCAAATGTCACTTTTACTAGTATAATGCATTTTCACTTCCAGCAATGGAATTTTCTGTTGACCATTGCTTGATGTCATGACTGTAAAAAAAGTAACAAGTATATCAAAATTGCACTCAATCAATGGAAAAATCTTACTTGCCCGATCGGGCAAGTTGGATAAGTCATGCTTTTGCCCGAACCAAGGAGGTTGAACAACACTTTCACTTGCCCTGGACAATAGGGCTAGTGGACTTGTCCAACCCTGCTCGGTGTCAAACAAAACAGGGAAACATACCTTCAAACAACAAAACATGTAACAACAACAAATGTAGAGAGGTTGGTCAGGGTACCTGGAAAATATAGATGACCAAACTTTGGGCTCCTGTTCACATCAAGTAGTCAGTGGACTTTGCTCTGCCTTTTCTCTCCCTGACAAGAGTAAGCAGCGCCACCTGTCGATCCCCACCACTCGGTGCACCAGATGGGTTTGTATTTTATGATCTTTTATCCGGTGTAACAAACGTTACATCTGTGAACTGAGAGGCGGTGTTGACGCATGAGGCGTTTTAATCCGACATAGAGTGGCACACTGTTGCTTATTGCTATAATTTCGGTCAGTTAAACCTCCGGCTGCAGACATAATTCAGACCGCTAGCTGTCGCTGCAATGAATGAAAACACGCATGCGCCCTCCACCCGACCCGCTGGTACCATTTCCGGAAGCAGAGGACTGACTATGGCTGGGTGAGGGTCCGGGACTCTGCAACATTCCGCGAATAATCACTCATTACCTCGCCATACCTGCGATATCTGACGTCTCCAACAGCAGGGGGCTAGAGAAACTTAGACCCTAACGGTCAAACCAACTACCGACGGATCAGCTTCCTCCCTCGGAGTGGAATAGCATGTAAAAAGTTGGGTACACGGCGAGGTGATCTGAGGTGAGTTTTTTTTTTTTTTGAATGAAATCAGAGTCGACCCTGTCGATTCCACAAACAGGACAGTTTGTTTCATTAAGATTTAAAAGTTTCTTACCCAAAAGTTAAGACTGTTGATAAAGCTATCGACTTATATCCTAGCTTGTCATAGAAAAAGACGACGTTTGAGAGACAAACAAGGCACAGGAAAGTGTTGAAGTTCTCTCCGTCTGTCCCGGTTGAGAATATAATTTTCAGGCGGTAACCCCGGGCTCAGTCCCGCTATGTGGCCCTTAGGGAGCGCCCACATATCTCATTTTACAAAACCATCCGACACTGCTTCTGCAAATAATGTGTTTTTGATGTGTTGTTTCTTATTTTTACTTTCACTGCTTTGCACACAGCGCCGTATTTAGTCAGTGTAAATTTTCGCCCCATGCCTCTGTGCTATCCGATTGTTTGACTTTTAGTTGGCCGTCAAAACAATGGAGTTTGATCATTGACTCTCACCGCAGGGGGGAGGGGGGTGTTTTCCCAACTTCGCAAAATTTTAAAGAAAAAACAGCAACAACAGTTTTCAATATGGCACAGATGCATTGACATTTCTCAGTGTGGTACAGAATTTATAGATTTATTGCAAGTGTATTCTGATGTCAGTTTTTAAAGCCACAGATGACTTAGAAGGAAAAATGAGTCACTGTGGTTCAAATTCCTTGAACAGGGGTCACTGAGTAATATTGGAAGAAATAGACACATTGTAGAATCCAGAGGTATCCTTAAGCATGCAACATTTCCTCAATACCGTGGTAACGGTGACCATGAACTAAAAAAAAAAGAATTAATGCAGCTGTGATCTGCCAAACATTCGTTGAACACAATGTACGTTAATTCTGCAATTCCTGTATCATTGTTGTCATTAGATCAGTTCCAGGTTATGACAGGAAACTAGGGTATCGCTTGAAACTCAAGCTGGTAACCTCACAAACAAACCTGTTGGTGGCTAGTCCGAAAGAATTTGGCAATACACACTGACCAGTTGTGATGTTTCTGACCAGGTTGACCACTGGGGCATGTTTTTGGTCATGCCAGACTGCAGCCAGAGATTACCACTACTACCAGATCCAGGAAGGAGTGACCCACCACTGACTGGGGCAAGCTGCACCCAGCTTGTCCAAACAAGAGGAAATGTCCCACACTACTAGACTCTGCCATGTTGCTGAAATCTGTCTGCTACTGTAGAACTTCCTTCCTCCATGGCCACCACCACTGACTCAGCCCCCATGGCAAACCAGGAAGTAGCAGTAGAGGACATGCACCCCCTGCAGATCCACCCGGGACCCCTGGTGCCCGAGGAGCCCTTCATCGTCCTGCAGGTCGCCAAGGAGACCACCGCCACCGACGTCATCAGTCAACTGGTGTCGCAGTACAACCTGGCGGGCGGGGCGGAGAATTACGAGATTGCGGAAGTGTGCTACACGGGGGGACAGAACTGCAAGGAGCGGCTGCTGCAGAGGGACGAGTGCCCCGCCCAAGTCCAGTTGATCTGGCCGCGGAAGATGCCGACCACGAGTAACAAGGACGCCGCCATCTACAAGTTCTGTCTGCGCGAGACGCTCCACGCGTTCTACAGCCGCTGGTCGGTCTGTTCCAGCACGGACTCCATGAACGCGCTGATGGCGGAGTACTTCCGCCCGCCGTCCGACAAGGACTACCCGGACCTGTGCCGCCTCCCGGACCTGAACGAGCACACGCTCCTGGACAACCTGCAGGTCAGGTTCAACCAGGGCAAGATCTACACCTACGTGGGCTCCATCCTCATCGCCATCAACCCCTTCAAGTTCTTCCCCATCTACAACCCCAAGTACGTCAACATGTACCAGAACCACAGGCTGGGCGAGCTCGAGCCCCACATCTTCGCCATCGCGGACGCCTCGTACCACGCCATGCTGGAGCACCGCGAGAACCAGTGCATCGTGATCTCGGGGGAGAGCGGGTCCGGGAAGACCGAGAGCACCAACTTCCTGCTCCACCACCTCACGGCACTGAGTTATAAGGGCCACGCCAGCGGGATCGAGCAGACCATCCTAGGAGCCGGCCCAGTTCTGGAGGTAAGGATGTTTGTTTGGGGTTAATGGTCAAGGGTTAAAGGGCCAAGCAGTCACCACCTGTATTTTGTCACCGGAAGTACAGTACGTATACAGCCCTACCTGTCTTACATGTATGTCTAGTTTGGTACAATACAGTCAACACAGTTTACCCTTCCTGAATTCTTAGGAATAGGGTTTCAATGTTAGAAATGTCAAAGATATAAATTTATTTACAATGAAGAAAAAGATAAGATAACCCTTCAAAACGATTTTCTTAAATTTGAACTTTGAAACCAGTGGCAGCTGATCATTTTAATTTACATATTATTGAGGGTTTAGAAATACCTTAACTTGAAATATGTCTATGTGGTTCCGGATAATTTTTCCCAAAGGATAATTACTAATAGCAAGAATTGGAGTCCATTGTCCACCCCCCGAAATGGCACTGTTGGATAGCTCCAATGGAGTTTTTCCTGTATGATACAGAGATAATTGGCTGACCTTGATACAGTGCACCTGTCCTGAATCATGTTGACATTTCACATACAGGGTTCTCCCCAGAATTTTTTATTATAGTGGAGGGGCTGGCCAAAATAAGATGGACCAACGCGCTGCACTTTCATGAAAATGGGTTCATTTTGCAGTGGGTGTCAAATACGACAAGTATAATATATTATAGTGATTCCTTTGTTGTGAAGTGGCAAGACGACTATTGTTTTGATTATCGCCCATTAAGATTTTTCAAACAATGCCCACTCTAAAAGTGATCCCACTTGGCAAAAAAATCTGCGAATTTTCATTAATTTTAGCAAAACTAACCAAGAAAATAGGGAAGAAACACTAAATTTCAAAAGTAGTATAGTGGAACTGGGCTGGAGTATAGTGGAGGGCCTCTGTTATTCCATCCTCTGGGGAGGGCTCTGACATACAGCTGAAACTTTCAAAAGTTTACCGATGACTTATGACCAGTATTGCACCTCAGTCAGGTACCTAAACCACAGGTGGCTGACGGGACATTCTGTTGACTGTCATGTACTGTAGTAAATGCTATAATTGGTTGCTGTGTTATAACTTGTAAGGCATTGCCACCATTAGGTCTGTATGTAATGCGGTACAGTTGATATTTCTCGCTGGATCGGTCCATAGAGATTAGTGGACTGATAGTGATGATAAGAAATGAACAAAACTGGCCACACTGTCCAAGAAAATAAACTCCAAGGCCAAAACTTATTCAAAGCTATAAGATATTTGTATGTACTGTATATCTTGACCTTGGCCGTGGTTTACGTTTTACAGTTTTCAAAGTGACCTGAGATATTACTAGTATCACTGTTACAGTAGTTCTACTAGTATGGAATTATTGTCACCATGGACATAAACTCCACAAATATATATTTTCCCTTCCTTCTGGGAGATCAAGTCCAAGATAGAATAAACGAAGTCACAACTACACACAACCAAGCACTGTGATAGGTTAAGGTCCAGTTTTAGGACCGGACTTGGACCTGATCCTCTGTACTCAGAACCTTTAGGTGATGTATTAAATTCTGAAAAATGCTTGTTGACAGGAAGAGAGGTTCCCACTCTAATACATTAGGTGATGGTGACATTTCAAGTGTGTGGCCGTAAAGTTTGGATTCCTGTCAACAGGGCTGTGGTTTCCTTGTGTGCTTCTGATCCGTAAATGTTTATAAAAGTACCAAATATAGTGCCGGAGTGTTGTTGTAAGTTAGCAAGGAATTCCTAGTGATAAGTGTTACTGTGATAAAGGAAGACAGCATGGTTGTACAACTTATACATGTACCTGTACTATTACTAGTACTAGTAGTAGGATATCTGAAGATGTCAAAGGTTTTGGTCAACAGTCATCCTATAGTATCCATCTTTTGTTTTATATTTCAAAGTTAGGAAGGATTTTGTAGTTGTATACTATACAATGTACTGTAGGTCTGAACTATCAATATCATCTAAACACTTACCCTTATAATTGTATTAACTCTGACTACAACATGTAGTAGGAAGGAAGTTCACCTCTGACAGGGGCATTGTTTGTTTGTGTGTGTTGTGTTTTCTCCCCTATAGTATAACTCAAGTTCTTTTTGATGGATATGTATAGGTTTTGGTGTATGGGTAGTTATTGAAGTCCAGAAGAAACTTTGGGCCCCCTAGCAGTATTCTCAAACACTGCAGCTTTTACAGGCCATTACCCTCTTCCTGAAATTAGTGCGGCATAGTCTAAAGACAGCTGCAACTCCCGCAATAAAAGTGCAAATCAAAGATTTTAATGCCCATACAATGTTTTCATCATTTTCCAGTGCTACATTTTATTCATAGTGGTTGGAGTTGAATGTTTTTAGATACTAAATAATTGAATACTTGAGCGTTACTCGTCAATTTTCTGGTACGGTACTGGTAGTTACAATGACATTCGGTATACCTTCAGTTTTTTGCAGTATCTTACTGGTACTCCTTCCAATGTTCAAAATGGTACTGTCTATACTTGGCAATGACTTATTCCATGTGAAACAAGTGATACTTGGACGCTGTAGGCATGTGAATTTTCCAGTTTACCATTCTTGTGACAGAATCATCACAGAGATGAGAATGGGGGCTCCAGATTCCTTCTTACGTAGTTAGCGAGCTTGCCTGTCACACTGTTCTACATGTATAACCTAGTTTTGGGTGTAGTTCAATCAAATGGTCAGGATCAAATAAGTTGTTAATATGCAATTGGGTGCTGTCACAAGTGGCTGTGTGTGTAGGACTATGTAATATACCTTTTGTGGAAAAGAAAGATGTAAGGTGTTTGTTTTCAGAAAAAGAAGATTGACACCTGAGGCTAAAGCTCGAACCAGGGCTGTCTGAAGGACGCATCCTTCCATCGGATGATCCATAGATGGAAATTTGCTTGTTGGGACGAAAAATGATATTTCCCCGTCCGCCACAAAAATGACATGAAACTGTTGAAAATTTACTTTCATCAGCTTAAAATGACATATTTTACCAGGGAAATGAATGACATGAGCTCTCAAACAATGAGTTGGTCAGAAAAAAATTCTATGCTGGAGACAGGCCTGGCTCCAACCTCCCCAATACACAGGGACTGCTGGGTTAACGTCTCCATCAGAAAGAAGAAAATGCCACCCCAAAGCCCCATGCCCTAGTCTCTACCAGACTCCGGATCGCTGGATGGAACAAATGAGAACAAATGAAAGGATCGCGTGCTGTTCCTGGCCGGCTATATTCCTCTGGCCGGCTTACTCCTCTATTTGTTCCATTTCTATGATTTTTCCAGCGATCCGGAGTCTGGTAGAGACTACCCATGCCCATTGCAGGACTTGAACTTGTGCCCTCGCACATAAAATCTTTGATTCATGATTTTCTGGTCAGGACATCATTCAAGTGTGGAGGAGATGAAGAATAGAGGTGGGGGGGGGGGCATTAACCCTTTACAGCAAGATATAGCAGGTGGGGAGGGGGGCATCAATAACTAGATAATACTACATTATGTAGTAACGTCAGAAGTAACATTTCTGCATTTTCCTTTTTTGACATGGGTTTAATCAATCGACTCGAAGACAGCATACTTTATGGCTCGGCTAATGCGACCTGTTCACTCGCAGTAATTCCCGATATGTCGTAGCTCCGGAGGTCGTATTAGCAGAAAATAACAGCACTAATGAGGCTAAATGGGGCTGCACGACAATGTCTGCCAATTTAGGGGAAGAGCCAGAGATGGATCCTGTTCCCTTTGGGACCGCGATGACTCACTCTGCTGCTGATATACATGCAGATATTCATTGATCATTTCTGACCATTAGCCGGTATAATTGGTTGTTTCATAACTTGTTTGTATGCCAAAAAAAAAAGTTTTCTTTTGATGTCTAATGTTGCTTAGATAATATACAAGGGCATTACGCTAAGTAAATGAAAATGTATTGTATATAAAATCATAATTCATTGATCATTTCTGACCATTAGCCAGTATTATTGGTTGTTTCATAACTTGTTTGTATGCCAAAAAATGCAGTTTTCATTTGATGTTTGGAATTAACCTAAGTCTCATGTTGTTAAATATACAACTTGTTACAAGGGAACTGTACTAAAGGAATGAAATACGTGTAATTCATTGATAATTTCTGACCAATTGCAGGAAATATTGGTTGCGTACGTCCATGCAAAAGGTACATTGTTTATTTGTAAACATAACATTTGGGTTTTACCAAAGTCAGAGGTCGGTTAGAAAATACGCAAGGGGACTTAACTAGAAAGAAAGTAATGAAACCAAGGTTAGATATAACATGTCATCGACGATTCAGATACTGTCAGTCTTGAAATGTCCATGGTCGTTTTGTTGTGTTGTTTGCGGCCACCTGTCTGCACTTCAGAATGTGTGTTTCCAATTTTATCACTCAAGTGTACTTGTTTCAATGGCAAATCTAAAACATTGCAAAAACCCAATTTCCCTGTTTTACCAGGAAGGTAAGTCGTGAAGATAAATGAATGTACGGTGTTCTAGATTTCCTGCCCAGACATCAACTTGGGACCACTGAGGTCAAGTTTTTCTTTTCAACCTTATTAATACTACTGTTTTACAGGTGTAAATTTCACAGCATGTTAATCCCAATACTATACCTACACATCCCAACCCCCATTAGCAAAGGATATTTATTTTTGTGCAAGGTAAATATTTTGGGGAAATTGATACTTGGCTCTTGGGAGTTGCAGAAATAAGCTAATCATTCCCACACGCTTTCTTTGCCATCCTTTTCCCTTCCTCCATCCACCCACTCACTGAGCCTAATGCCTGACTTCCTGTCAGGACCAGTGCCCATATATGTCCACATACGTGTCTTCTGAAGGCTTCAAGGGCCATCCTTATCTTCAAGCAGATGTCAGCAGGTGATCACAGACGAGGTTGAAGGTTGATGCTTTTTCATAGCTACTAGTGCCCATCAGGTCACATCTACTCCTCTCAGGAACTTGAATAGTGCTATGGGTTCTTTTATGTGCAGAGATTATGATGCCATAAAGTTCAAAGTTGAAGTGCTTCCCTCACCAAATGGTGCATCGGGCGGTGTCCATCTCCATAATGTCCCATAAAAGTCCCGTTATAGTAAGATTTCTTGTTAAAAGTCCCTACCATTAATCTTGATGATAAAAATAAAGAGGAGGATAGCTTCTAATCTTCAAGGAGATGTTTGAATAGAAAATCATAACCGGACAATGTTTTTACATTCCCTCCCCAACGTCTGCTTGGAAAAATCTTTATCTTTGAACAAGTTCATGCCAGTACTGTACATGAACTGCACAGATGCATGTCTGGATATAAGTGGCCTGGCTGACAAGTGCTCCAGGCATGAGTTATGCTGTATCAAAAGGTCAAGGTTGTATCTAGCATGGTCTGCTAGTTTCCCCTACTGCCAGAGTAACAGAAATTTGGTCGGGTATTTCTAGAGGCCAGGTTCCTTCTAAAGGTTCAGGCATTGCATATGACCTTACAGCTGTGCTGTATATGGCATCATACCTAAATTCTAACCTCCAGTTTTAGGCCAAAGGTTTTGTTTTCCTAGGTTATCTTTATATAGTATTCTAATCCCACATTGTACCAGGTATAACTTATAGTTATAAAACATGACTGTGTATATATATAGTAGACAGATTACTAGTAGTTGCTATACATGTACCGGTATATACTGAAATAAAAATTCATAATACGTTCGTACGCTAATATTGGGGCTGACTGTGTATGCTTTACTTCATTGGAGATCTCGTGAGTCATACTTTGTAAATATAGCCTATTGTTTGCACTATGAATTGCACGTATGATTTTGTCAACTCTAAACGTATACTTTTAGGACATACGTGAAGCACTATTACTAGCAAGATTGTGCAAATTTGCTCTGTGGATTGGGATGCAGATGCGACAGAAAAATCAATTAACATCAAAGAAACCAAACAGACACGACTGTAGATTTTCTAAGAGGCTTTGAAGTTGTATGATCACAGATGTGTACAAAGTGCACGTGTACCTAATGATGTTAAGTGTACTTTCTGGAGTGAGTAGCGTACCAGACAAATATGGGTATGACATGAAGTTTTCCAGGAAATTGTTTCTGATTATTTTTGGACCTACAACAATGTACAGCAAGAAGTTCATTTGTAAAGATGCATGTGTGACTTACCATGCAAGTCCGGTAGTGATTGTAAGAACTTTAAGTGAAGTGTGTCAAAATAAGCATTTGATTATAGCATTTGAACTCAGTTATTGGAGAGAGGATGTCCTTTGACAGAATCATAAACTCACATCATGTAGAGAATATTCAGTGTAAGCCACGCAAAATCGTAACAAATTTTTGTAAGATATAAAAAAAGAATTCATTACCCAAAGCCATGTATGTAGTTGCTAATATCTTTATACGTAATTTGCTAATAACTTGAGTATCTTTTTGACTGTTGACAAGAACAAAAGTTTTTTAATGTTATGGAATACTGAATATTATATGTATTGATTGACCCGGATTAGACCCTACTTACTAGTACTATACATGTAGAAACAGCAAGGACACCTGCCACAAGGCACTACAAGGGTCTGAACGAACATTGATTCATGATGTACGAATAGTAGTGCTGCTTTGATGTCTTGTTATGGGTGGAAGGGGAAGAGGAGACCAGGTTTCCTCCTGTGATTTTAGATCCTGAAATATTTTGTTTGTTTGTTTGCACAACCGGTAAACCACGCAAAGGCTTTTATAAACACCAGTTTTGTACTCAATTAAAAGCTGCATATGGCAGATGGCAATGCAGATAACTGTGATGCACGCAGTCATTATGTCTCCTGACTAGTTTGGCTTGGTGATACACTAAAGCCATTCACTCTCTAATATATAATGTGGTTTCCTCAGTTCTTTTTTTCATGTTGTCTAACTGCTGGAATGATTTGATGCCTTTGTGTTTTGATGAGCCAATTAGTACACTGTAATTCTTTCAGTATCATCTTCAAAGCAGAGATTGGTAGGAATTTTGTTATGTCTTCCTGCTATGTTCGTCTGACAAAGACAGCAGGAACACAATATCAGAATCAGAGCAGATGTCTAGCCTCTAGCAGGCTCCCTAGGTCGCAGGAAAAAAAGTAGAAATTGGCCAAATAGACAGAAAACACGCCGGAGGAGTTGGTTATTTGAGGAGTACAGTTTGCGACCTAAGGAGCCTGTCAGGAGTCGTTATCTTCAAAAGCCCTCCTTAGATCACAAACTGTTTGGTCAATTTCTGCTACATTTGTATTTTTCCAGCGACCTGGAGAGCCTGGTAGAGGCTACAGATGTCAAGGATACCTTTCCTCCGTCTGAGCTCACTCTGCCATTATTAGCTAAACCTCAGTGGCTCACTACTAATATATAACGAGTCTATAGCATGACTTCTTTTGGATGACAATTAGATTAGTAAAGGCTGTGCTAAATGTATCCTGGAGCAGAAGCTATTGCAAAATTTAACACTCTTGGCTCCTTGACTTATCTGACCTAAAAGATACCATACACATTTCTTCTGATGGTCCAACTTTCATGTAACACAATGTATAATTCATATCAAGGTTCACAATTACATTATACATGTCGGTGCGTCTGTTAGGTCATGACATGTCCTAAATAATCATTCTGAATATGCGCTGGAAATTTGCTTATTTGCAGTATATTGGCGTATCACAGTTTAGAAAGGTTGAAAATGTTGAATCATTGTAGACCAGCTTTGATTGTTTTTCTTTTTGTTTTACTACATCTTACTCATTGCTTATGAGCCCATTTTGTTAAGTTTTATTCAGCTTTTTTAAAGTGACTGGGTGAAAGTTGTGTCTGTCCCTTGTGTCCCAACAATTTCATCCTAGGACAGAGGGACGGGTTGTGCAGACAGACCTGGTATAGAAGTTTGAACTCTTGGTCAGGAGCTGGTCATTTTGCTGTTGCTTTTTTGTACATTTTCTCCAAAACATCAAAGCAAGGCACTAAAAAGAGAAAATATTTTATTGTACGCTTTGACACATGTGTATATCTGGGTTCATAAGTACAATAATTCAGTTTCAGTTTATTTAATTGGAGGGCTCAATTTAGCCTAACTATGTTTGTGAGCAAATGTCTTTTGTCCTCAGCTACCATAGGATCTCATTATATCACCTGCTTCCCATTCATTTTGAACACTTTCAGGATTGCCTGCCTTTCCAAGTGAATGGAAATTGTGAAAGCCTCTTTAAATAAAAGTGCTACAAAATTACCTCTGTTAGAAGATCACCGTGGCTAAATTGGCTCCAAGTTGCACCGTCCTCTACAATTTTAATGGTAACGGGGTCGAACAGGCATTTGAAATCCCTGTTACATTCCCTCTGAGAAATATACTTGACACTCAAAAATATTGATGACATAAGAGGCAGACCTTTTAATTTAGGACTGGTGCCAGTCATTCTTTATGGAAGCGATCAGAGGAGCGAACTTTAGGTACTACAGTAGAAATCGTTTGATTGCACTTCCCATTTGCCAGCACATTTTGTGCAATTATCCGGATGGAGCAATAAAGCGAAGTTATTCAGCTGGACTGCATCACTAAGGGGCTTTGGGATTAACAGAAGTGTGCAGTTATCCGTTGTGCAATTAACTAGCTTCTACTGTATCCAGACGTGGGCAACACCCCTAGATGATCTTTGTTCGTGAAGCCAAGCCAAGAGAGAGACTGTATCCTAGGATGGATACCAGCCAAGTGCCCCCCTCCCCCTCCCATTCCTCCACAGTAAATGGTTCCTAATGACCCACCTGTGGGACACATAAAGCTAATCAAATCAGGGGCCAATGGCTGAGGACATGAAATGGGGCTTTTACTGTTGATGTACAATATAGATAAAGCTGGATATACGTGTACATACATGTGCACTTTTGTAGAACCCACGTACATACATGTGTAGTGCACATATGCTTGTACCAGTGTACTAAAAGTATGGTATAATGATAATCAAGGTATAATGCATTTTACAGTTTGACTGTGTATTTGGAATTTGCTTATAAGGGATATTGTGATTACATGTAAAAGAAAATGTTACAATTACTCAAATGTAGATATTGTGTATGCTAGACTATTTTGAATGAGAAAAATAACCTTCTTGCCCCAGATGATTATTCAAGGAATGGCATAAACAAGAAATTATAGCAGTTTTGCCCAATATTGAATTTATAATTATTTGTCAGTATTTGTGCTGTTCCATTACCTGTGACCTGGGTGCAGGTTGGTCTCAAATTAGCTATCAGAAATCAATAAGTCATTACTGTTACTTACAGTTACAGGGGATCATGCATGTAGCTAGAAACATGCTTGCATACATTTTATTTCCGTTATTGCTGATGGCAGCAGTTGTCATTAAAGAAATGTTGTTTGGTAGACATGGATATACAATGGTTATGTACAATTCTTGGAAGACTTCCTTACACTGAAGTCTATCGCCTTTGATTCAGGAAATCTTGTAGCACAAGCGAGATACAAAGGCCCTTTGATATCTGACTATAGCTTTTGCCTTAATTTTTTATTCTCTTAGAGGGCCTGCATACAAATACAATGTATGCCATTTCTCATGAGGTGCAAGAAGCTTTTTCATAGCTGGCATCATGTTCTGATTCTACGTAGTATGTATTGCCCATGTCACAGCAACCCACTGCAAAGCAGTGACAGTTACACTGAGCTGGGCAACCCTGTGTGAAAATGACAGAAAATAAATAATTGAAGAAAATGAAATAGATTAATCATAAAGGGTTATTGTCTACATGTACCTACCTACCTACAGAGTGCCGTTAATTCTATATAGTATGTAGCTACGTATTTGTTATCCTGAAGTCATATTCAACTTGAATTTTCAAGCATTATTGATGGATCTTTTGTATCATCATCCATGAGTAGTGCCCGTTTGTGTCAGTGTTCGCAGCCAGGTTTTGTCAGACACCCCACGAATATAATGAAATGATCCGGTTAATTTGTTCCCCACACCTTTTGCAAGAATCAAAGTGAATTTTAGTGTTATGCTTTTCCGACCTTCCTGAATTAATACTGCCAGGATATCCCCCCATGCAGACCTTCCTCAAAACAATAATTATGCAAAAATCATGATGATAAATTTGTCTGGCCACATTTTTTTTAAAGATTACAATCGATGGTAAGGAAGGGGCGTATGGGTTAATAAAAAGGTGGTGAAACAATGCACAGACACAATGATGGATTGTACTTGTGTTCAAAGCAAACATGCCAGGGGCATGACATCATGGTACTTCCCTTTGGGGGTCAAAGGGCAATACTGTTACCAGCCTGAGTGGGTCGTAATGTGACCTCTAGATTCTACACCAGGTCAATAAAATGTTCCTCCAGGGCCTCTTATTTCAGCGACAGGTGCACTTTTCTAGGAGGACGAAATACTAGTCGTATAAACTAATGCAAAAGGAGACATCACATCTTTAGAACCTTGGTTGATAATGATATTTGGATTTCAAAATACCTGTAAAGCAACTTCATTTAACTTCAGGATGAATAGGTACCGCAATTTTACAATAATACATGTATTCTAGTACAGACAGATATAAAATTGTATCTTAGAAGATCGATAATTGGTTGAATTTATTGATCTAGGTTCTTTCAGCTTTTTGTTTGCTACATGTGTACAGTTGTTAAGTACAGTAATAGATTTAAGTTGGTAGGGGAAGAAGGGATTCGTAGTGTAGGAGGGGGGGACAGGAGGCAAAATATGATTATGTTTGCATTGTCATAATTTTGCAGTAGAGAAGTCATCATGAAAACTGCAAGAATGAAATTCTGACTAGATATATTTCACATGTACAGTATACAGTAGTAGAGGGATGTAAACTCAGTATAATAATTCTAGTTTTCTGAAGTCTATCGTACATGATGTAATTGGGTCTAGAATCAATGTTCCCCTGCCACTTAGCGTGCAACGAATGCGGAAATGTTTCATGCAGTATTGTTAATTCAGCTGCCCTTATTTCATGGCTGGTGTTCTTCAGCTATTCAGTAGGGAATGACTGTGGCTGGCATGTGTCACACTGTGGTGGTAGCGGAGTCACCGGTCGTAGGGTCATAGTGATAAAGCTACATGTGTACAATATTTACCATACATGGGAGTGGCAAATTTTCCACATATATTTGATATACCGGTCATGGGTGGCGTAGTCAGAGCATAGGGATGTGGCAAGTGCCGGTGGCCACTACAAATTGTATGCTCAGAAATACATTAGAAAGCCATAACCTAGCCATATAAGCACAGAGACATTTATTGAATCAATATCATGCAATTTCCATATTGACAGCCTTTCCTTGTTGAAAGGAACTAAGCGAAAGGGATTGATTGCAGTGAGATTGTGTTTAAATGGAGAAAAAATTGCTCCAAGCAGTTTTGGAAATAGGAATTGCAAATGAAAAGATTTCATACAAAAAACTAATCACCAAGCATATGTAGCAGTCAGGCTTTGTTTTGATCATATCAATGTGGTATTTTTGTAAATTTTCTGTCAATTCCACTCCTCAAACAGATTCCATTCTGGCACGGGGAAGAAAGGTTTTTTTTTTTTAAAACGTGTGTAATGTCCAGAAAAATGTACAAAACACTACCAAATATGCTAGAAACAGGCCAGTGTACTTGAAAATTGATTAAATGTTGTCAATCAAGTGACCACCTCTATGTAAGGACCACCTGGCCAATGTGACCACTTGTTGTTTGTCCCTTAGATAATTTTTCCATTAACACAAGCATCCAGAATTCTGTCTATAGTGTCCACCACGTACATGTAGACTGGATTTTATTGGTCACCTGAGGGGTCTTTATTCAAACTTCAACAGGAACAGTACAACAGGAGCCTCAGCTCCCCCCCCTACTTTTGCCCCTCGCGGGGTCATTTGGGGGTATCCTATGCAGATGCAGAACATGGACACTAGCAGGGCTTGAAATACTTTTTTCTGCATACCTGCACTGGTGCAGGTAACATTGAAAATTACCTGCACCAGACAAATTTTACCTGCACCTCTCCTAATTTAGGAAATATGGATCATACTAAAATTGTTCAGGAACAATTGCTATTTTTTCTTTTATACTTTATAGGTCGTAACATTCAATGCAGCTAATAACAATCCACATACACTTACATCATATGACATGTATTTATAAAACCCAGTACATGGACCAGTGCAGGTTAGGTGCAGGTAGACACCAGAAATACCTGCACAGCTCCAATTTCACCTGCACTATAGTGCATATATGCAGGTGGCATTTCGAGCCCTGACACTAGGCAGCTAGCTAGCTGATATTAGTGGTCTTCTTGGGCAGGTTTGACTGTATTGCATGTGTATAGCTCTTGTACTAACCCCGCCTCCCAAAAAACTCTGGGCGGTGCCTTTAAAAAAATCACACATGTCATCAACATTTGAGTAGTAAGTTTCAACACAATACCTCAGCTAGACAGTCTAGATATGCTGGGTTATTTATATGAACAGATGGGAGAAAGCCAACCCTACTTGTAGCTGCCACGCACTCATATTGGATTAAACTGGGTCACATAGATAATGCAATGATATCTCCAGCCTGAATAATATCAGTGCAATTATGTATTGACCTTTCTGCTGTACTGCTATTGGAAACCTTTCTTTTCCTTGAGGGTAGAGATACAGTTCCATCATGTATCTGTAGAACTAGAAGACATAGCATAGCTATTTATTTTTTTGTTGGAAAATGATTATTGTTATCATTTGTCAATTTCGCTGTAGAATGAGGAAGGTGGTTTTCGCAGTTAAGTGAAATAATTTTGCAGTGTAGTACTCAGTAGTGATATTGTTTACTTGTTTTACTTGGCTTGGCTGTATATACATTTGTATATGTCACAGTAGAGATTGCGATTCAGGACAATCGCCGATTCAGGACGTTCGCCGATTGTCCTAGGACAGAGTGCGATCAGAGTTCGTACTAGGATAGACTGCGATTGGGGGATCTGTCTAAGGACAATTGATAATTCTACTAGTACAGTTTTTGAGGTGTCAAAATATTACGGTTTCACACCTATTCACTAACTCAGTGAAACTGTAATGTCTTGACACCTCAAAATTTGCATACTGACACATCGTTTGATCACCTTTTGCTATCTTTCACATATTATGAGATTTTGCCACTAGTTAATTAGAAATTACTTTATCAGAAAACATACTCCTATTACAAAGGTGGAGCATTTGCAAAATTTTCTGCTTTCTCCTTTATTCAAAATAAATTTTGCTATTATTGTAATAATTGTCTACAACAGCTGAGTCTTATTCGCATTAGAAAACATGTATCAGTATCATTCATAAACTTTGATAAAGCAATTGGGATTGTGAGATCCAGAGAGTCTGAGATTTGCCATAGTTCACTTATTCTGGTTACTTTGCCGCATTTGTGATCTAGTGGCACTCTTGTAGTAGGGAGGGCTATTCTCCAAGCAGATGTTGGGTCGCAGAGATAGTAGAGCGAGCCAGTAAAACTCCCGACTACTTCTGTCTCAGCTATCCAAACTCTGCTTAAGAGAATAGGGAAGGCTTTGGCATGCCTTATGGGTCCATTTAGCTATATTTCAGGCTTCATTGCAAGTTTAGCAATGTGCACCTAGCCTCCCTCCAACTGCTGACTACTGTGCAGTCTGACCCCTGAATACTACACCCACCCAGGAATGCAAACAGTCTGCTGTACCAGCAAGAATCCCCAACAAGACTGGCTATGTGCCACCTAACAGTAACCCTAGCACTAGTCCATGCCACTGACCCTGCGAATAAGTCAGTCTAACTGATGAAAGCCATCAGTTGAAGTTATATTTTGTTGAGAAGACGATTTGTTTACAAAGGTGATAACGTTCTGATCTGGGCAAGTACTGGGATGCATAAGGAAGGCATACCAAAGATTTTATCAAATTTGTTGAAAGATTGAAGCAAGGCTCATATGTAAAAGGTCGGAGCCAAATAAACCAACCCTGTTTAGACAGAAAAGGAATAAGAAGAATAAACACCTTTATTCAGTTTAGATGTAGACAGAACCAGTCAGGTTACATGTTGGCAGTGGAAAGATGTGTGTCGGATGTGTATGCTTTGTTGTCGCAAGTGCTTGATAGGGAACGGAAAATTACGTTATATGTAGGAGTGGTTTTTATGCTCGCAGCTTTAGTGATGCACTCTCCACTTCAACATCATCACAAGTTGAAGAGTACAGATTTTCTGATATTAGTCATGATTTCCACATATTGTAGTAAATGCTTTTGCCACAAAATGAAGTCCCTTTGAAATTTAATGAATTTACAGTATTGTACTAAGAAACATGTTGGTTCTGAAAGGAATAAGGAATGCAAAATGGTATCATCCAAAAGGGAATTTTATTTTTCATTTTCACTCTCTGGCCGTAGTTCCCTTTGTTATGTGCTGAGTCAAACAGTTATGTTTCGTTCTCAATTCACTCCAAATAAGGTGATATAGAAGATGACATGAGAGAAGAGATGACCAATCAGGTGAGAGACATCTGATACCAGTGCAGCTCTTTGTGTCCCCACTGGAGTTCTATTTCTAGTCAAGGTCCAACACTGAAAGAGAAGACACACTTGACATCTGTGTGTGATGTTTGCTGTTCCCCCTCACACCCCCAGACCCTCCCCCAGAAAGCAGGGGTGTTAAAGGAGCTCCTAACAAAGAACTAGCATCATCAAAAACCAAGGACAAGTTGTAAAGAAGCACTTCCTGAACTTGAATGCAAAAGGACTGTATTTTTTTCTAACTATTACTTTAGTATTAGGGCTAATGGGAAAATGCTGATTCAGTGAATGCTACATTTTTAACCAGCACAAATATTTTTATATTTTCCAGTATGCAAAGTCAAGCAGATGATTGACAATAACAGTATGAAACAACTTGGATTTTTTTAATGACTCATCTTGATGTTTCAAAGGCATCCAATGATCCATGTCTTTTAGTACTAGTAACAGATGTTACATAACTTCTGACAAAAACCTGGACGTTATACAGTATTCAAGCGAACACCAGCCCAGTCCCAGACCTTTGGTACTGTAGATCGTTAATGTTTGCAGTAGCTGTATTTCATCACCATAGCACAAAATCATGATACATGTGCCGCAAACATGTGTTTCAATATCATCATCATTGCTGTGTTTCAGACTAAAAAAACTCAGCGAAAAATATACTTTTCCCTCCTATATGGCAAAAGTGAACAATTATACAGTACATTCTCCAAACGTGGTAGTTGTCAGTTCTCTCTTGTTATACTGCCCAGTGCAGGGGGAGACCCAGCTGCTCTATTTAGCATCCACATGACAAGGTCGAGTCACCTCAATGGCCATGGCAGTGACAGCCTGTGCCTCCATCCATTATGGATCTTAGGAATTCTGTGGGCGGTTATGGATGAAGCCAGCCTGTTTCACCATGGCGGTGTCACAACCTGCCCAAAATCTTTTGTACCAGATGTGTTGGACTAGAAAAAGGGACTGAAATCATGTGTGAGAAGCATTTGTTGTTGGCTATGGCCAGGGTTGGGGGTACCGGTACAGAAAAATCTGGTCCAGTTCAGGTCCAGACCAGAAAAATCTGGTCCAATTCAGGTCCATACATTTGTACCTGAACCTGGGCCTGATTGTCTGTGAAAACTGTGAATGGTTGATATTCAAAACAATTGTCCATTTCGCTACAATTTCACAAAGGAAGTTGTTGGGTGAAGTATACGACTCCTGCAGGTGTTTAAATTAAAATCTTATCTTCACATAACCAAAGCAAACTGCGCCTGAGGGAGAGAGAGAGATTTCTGTACATCAGATAAGAAGATTAACATTAAGGTACACAGCATAGACAATTATTAGACATAGTATTTATGAAACTCTTTTTAATGAAGTTTTGACCAACTGTTTTTGGTCTGTCAAAAATATTTTGGATGACCCTAGACACATCTGAAGGGCATCAAGATACAACAAGGCCCACAAAGGTATAGCCACACTTTCCATCGTTGACGACTTACCAAATATTTTCCCGCTCTTTCTACCTTTCTTGTATCTGTTATGACTGTGCATACTGATTCTGATTTCAAAGATGGAAATCCAATCATCTTTGATTGATTGCAATCACCTGATAGAAACATCAGGAGTGTGATCATGCATAAATGTATGGTCAGGAAAGATAATTGTGCACCCAGTATTTTCTCACAACACCATCTTCACACACACATGCGTGTGAAATTTATACTTGTGTATTACCTTCATCAAGTAGAGGGCATATTTTCAGCAGATGTGTGTCACTACGTGTACATACATGTATTAAGACGTGTGGACAATGGTTTGGGGTAGTTTCTGTGCTTGGGTTGTGATGATATTAATCATAATTATGTGGGCGAAGCCACACATTTAGTATTCTCTACAGATATTCCACCCGACCAATCAAAACTCAGAAAAAATGGAACCTGTAGCATGCAGTCCACGTTTCCAGCTTTTTGATTGGCTAACATTCTGACTGTCTGGTGGATACGTCAGGGGTAAACCTATCAACGCACAGGTCACAAAATGGCACTCGGCAGCGCAGTATCACAAAAACGTTGAAAATGCAGCAAGTTCAGAGCATCTAATCGGCTAAATAACAACATAAAAATGCTCCACAAAAAAATATTCTAGTATTCTGTCCAAGTTTTAGTGAAATACCTTCGATTATAAGCGAGAAAAATAGCCAGCGGAAGCTAGCGGGTTTTTCAAGCAACGCAATACATTTGTATACCTGTTAAAACGTGCGCTCGTAACATGTTGTAGCACTGGCTCAATGGGATTATTCACGCGTGGTAAACCAACGCTCCGGGATCGAATCCGTGGACAGATAATGTTTTTTAATTTTTTTTTCTTTTTGCTGCATTTTCGCGAAAATGTTGCCTTTCTTGTTGCTTCTTTTCCTGCGATTTTTGCTTTCTTTTCCCTTCGCCCACATCCTGCATTTTTTTCAAAAATGTTGCCTTTCTAGTTGTTTAAATTCTATTAATAGGTAGGATCTTTTTAAAAGAAGGAAGGTACATACGTGTATACTTACTAACTTACTAATCTATAATTATAATGATTTTGTGTTAATACCCTGTAATTGATGCTTGCCAGCTTAACTGGAATCAAATTTCAGTCTTTCCCACCTCACAACCAGTTGACCTTGTGACCTCCCATGATCCTTCAATCACCCACAAGTTATTATGTAAACAGCCAACTGTCAACAACAGCCATGTGACAGTCAGGGGCAGAGCTAAGGGGAGACTGTTCAATTGAAATACTGAAAATCCTTTTAGATTTTCTGGAACATTATTTCGTAGAAGAAGGGCAGAGTCATGTCAAGAAGGGCAAAGGAGGAGCCTTTGCTAACACAGTTGGCAATATTGAAACAACACATTTGTACATGTACATACTGCAATAAATAATGTAGTAGGACAGAACGTATGTTTGTGGTAATCATAAAACCGCCATGAATGTTTCATGATTTGCAGTATAAACCTTCTCCCTGCTTAAGTACAAGAAAATGCAGTCTTCTGGCACCAAATTGGTTTGGCTACAGCCAGGTTAGACAATAGTAAATCACAAGACTGGTCAGTTAGTGGAACTTGAACCCCACTGATACACACACACATACAACAGGGAAAACATATAAGTGCTTAGCAGTGAAGGAGTTTTTCCCCATTCAGGTCCTGGAGGTCCAGATGATGTACATGTACATGTAGATTGTATCCCAGACCCCATTACATGGACTAATGTCATTGTAGAGAATGTAATGTCCTTGCTATAAGTTACTGTTTTTAAAGTGCATTTAAGTTTGTAATGGTTTTATGGTGACATTTCCACTGCAAACTTAGATTAAAACCATTGCGAACATTTTTCAGTTCAGTCTTCTGCCTGTCTACGCCCTTGTCTAATCGCAACATATGTGTACTATACATGGTAGAATATGAATGATGATGCATTGGAGGGACCCAATATGATGAAGAGAACAATATTACCAAGCACAATTGAACAGTTTCCTCCCTATGTTTGGATGGGTTTGATTGCCAACACTATGGTAGAAAAGTAGTATGTAGCAGCCAAGGGGTGGATACTATTGGATCATTGACAATTAATCACACCAGCACTGCCTGAAGTGACTGTTCTGTCTGTTTGTAGCACCAGGCCGAGTCACTAGTAGGTGCTTTTTAACTGTCAAGAACTGGGGTTTGCATCACTTTAGTACTTGTAGAATGTGACTATTACAAAAAAAAAACTCCCAGCACATTTCATTTTCTCCTTACTGAGAAATTAAATGGCAGCAAACTTAAATGCATTTACAGTATGTATCAAACATCTGTTACATATCTTGATTGTAAGAGTTTTCTATAGACTTGTCTTTGTTATGGTTATTGGCAAAACTATTGTGCCACTGGATAGGGATGATACATGCACATGCATGCCAAGTCAAAGAAAACAAGCTGTAAGACTAGATGTTTTCTTTCCAGATCAGTATATGCAAGTTCAGATCACTCCAGATCAGTCTAGATCTTTCCAGACCTGTACATATCAGCCGGGATCAGTATGTGCCAGCTCAGGTCACTCCAGATCACTCCTAGCCAGTCCAGATCACTCAAGATCTGTCAATGCCAGTCCAGATCAGTCCGTGCTAGGCTAGATCACTCCAGATCACTCCAGATCACTCCTTGCCAGTCCAGATCACTCCAGATCTGTCCATGCCAGTCCAGACCACTCCAGATCAGTCTGTGCTAGGCTAGATCACTCCAGATCAGTCCAGATCAGTCCATGCTAGTCCAGATCACTCCAGATCAGTTCTTTTGTTAATAAGTCATCATGTACAGGGCTCGAAATGCCACCTGCATATGCAGGTTAGTACAGGTAAAATTGGAGCTGTGCAGGTATTTCTGGTGTCTACCTGCACCTAACCTGCACTGATCCATGTACCAGGTTTTATACATAAATGTCCTATAATGTAAGTGTATAGGGATTGTTACCAGCTGCATTGACTGCTACCGCCTATTACTAGTAAGTAAAAAAGAAAATAGCAATCGTTCCTCAACAATTTTAGTATGATCCATATAGTTCCTATATTCAGAGTGGTGCAGGTAAAATTTGTCTGGTGCAGGTAATTGTCAATGTTACCTGCACCAGTGCAGGTATGCAGAAAAAAGTATTTTGAGCCCTGATGTATGTGTAATGATCGTGGCTCTATATGCATGTAAATTAATGAATAAATTTATACTCATGATAAGCCTTAGTACACTAAAACTAGATAATCATGAACAATTGTTGTATCTTTTTCTGCTTCAGGCCTTTGGGAATGCCAAGACAGCCCACAATGACAACTCCAGCAGGTTTGGGAAGTTCATCCAGCTCAACTACAAGGAGAACGGCACCGTACATGGGTCAGTCGCACAGTATTATGTTTTGGGGCTGCATTCTTTCTTTAGACATTTGTAGTAGCTAGTTTACAGGAGAGTTTTATAGAAGAGAAACACTCAAACCAGGGCTCTAGCCAGCGTCCGTTTTTCCGTCAATTGCAAACGGAAATTTGCTGCGTTTGACAGAAAAATTTTAAACCTAATCCGTCAACTTTGACGGACAAAAATCTGATAAAAGCTCCTTGGTGGAAGCTACAGGCTGCTTGGGGACACCGTCCACGGTCGTAAAAGCCACACACTGTTTGTTTTGCTATTGTTATGATTGTTGACAATGTGTGTCGGTGCCCTTTCGCATACGATAATCTCATTAAAACCCGTTTTTCAAGGTCTCAGTTCAGTCTCTTTAACTTCTGGAATAGTGTTTTCGCGACAATAGGAATTGGCTGACGGAAAAAAATGTCAAGCTGGCTAGAGCCCTGACTCAAACATCGTGTGATGGGGTCTGACTGTCCTCAAACACAGGGCCTCATAGCTGAGGACATACATAGCGGAAGCGATACCATTGGAAATTTCTTACCACTTTTCAGCCAGACTGGCACAGTCTGCCATTGGTACTGAATGTGGGTTGCACAGTTTATTACACGCAATCTGCAGGGTGTGTTATTCTTAACCCAAAGGTCCTGGGTTCGAATCTGTTGATGCGTCACCAATCTTGTGCCCTTGGGAAAGGCACTTTACTCCACTTTCCTCCCTTCACTCAGGTGAAAATGAGTACCTAGCTTTAGTTAGGGCTGTCAGTCTTACAGTCTGGCCTGGTTTAATGGTTATGCAAAACATACAAACAAAAACAAACAAACTGATTATAGAGTACCATAATTGAACAAAACAGATTGCTCTTCTGAGTCATGTCATGTATCACGCCCTTCACAAATTGTACTTAGAATCACTAGATGTATCCTATTCCCCTTGACCTGTACTTAGCTTGTTAGAAAGCTACAGAAAATGTACATTAAAGGTTTTCTTCATTAATGTCAATATTGATTATTTTAAAAATGGAAGAAAAGCACAAATCTATGCCAGTTTGCGATCCAAAATCTTACTTGATCCGAACATAGAAAGTTTTAAAAAGTGAGCAGTTTATTGCAGAAAATATGGTACATCAGTTATATGGGCCATGTGATTATCGCGTGTAGTGCCAAGCAGTTTGATTATTTTGCTTACTATATAAATAGCTGTCACCTGCATATGCCTATTCAATTATTTGTCAATGGGGAAGGAGAATCATGCCTGCGGGGTGTTGGGGTTGACATGGCAACGGTTCAGTACGTTCAGGAGCAGCACGTATTCTAGCATGAAATTTATGTAAGAACTGCAATAACAGGCCACAACAAGTGGATTTCTTAGTTCTTGGATTTATTTGAAGGAAAACAGAAATGCCAGTTAACCTTTAATATCTACAAAATGTATATCCATTATCTTTTAAAACAGGGTACATGTATCTAGGTTTATCAAGTTGATGGATGCTGGTTTCAAACTGCAATATTTTTGTATTGCATAACTTCTTCTTTACACGTACATGTAAGGCTACTTGCCACCAAAAAAGTCAAGACCACAGCATGTCCTGGGCAAAATATACTTAAACAGGAAGTCCTGCTGCACTACCTAGGTCAGCCACTAGTATGGCCAAAATCAAACCTGATTGTCAGGTCAACCTCACGTACTCACTTACCAAATAATATCGCGATTGCTCAAATCGGTCAGGAGATTTAGGACCATACACGCACACACACACACACACACAAATATCCAGCAAAACTATACCAGGTATAGCTTTCATGGAAGTGATAAGAAAGACAAGGGCTTTCTTCAACTGTTGGCAGACATTTTGGGATTGATTCATATCCTGAATAGTACATGTGATTTTTTTTTAAGCAAAAAAATGAATAAGGCAAATCTGAGAACCACAAATTTAATTTCATTTGGCCTTATTACTTAACAAGAAATTTCTGTTGATTGTGGCATTGTTAGAAATTGATAATCATACGGGATTCATACTGCGAATCATCAGCGTCAATCCCCGTGTACAACGTCATGAAGATAGAACCTGCTGGCAAGCACAGCTGTTTGCTTCTTTTCTTTGTCTCGCATAACCAGAAAACCGCCTTTTGGCGGAAAATGCACCAGTTGCGGTGTGTACAGGCAGCTTAAGACAGAACTGTTCGGTTTGATCCGGTCACACTTGGAAGGACACCTACTCTTTTTGACAAGTGTGGTGGAACTGTGCTCGAGGTGTGATCAACCTCAAACAAGTCTTTACGTATCATCCGAGAGGAAGCCCCTATCAGAAGCAACGACATGTAGGTACTCATTTTAACCTGAGACGAGTGAGGAAATAGGTGTTCAGTACCTTCCTAAGGGGCACGATGTAAGGGCCTGCTGTTGATTCTAACCCTAACCATAAGACTCATTACCCAATACGCGACAATCCAATCTCGTTGGGAGGTCTCGCGAGACTGTAATCTGGCCGCGCGCGCGCGTGATTTGACAGTCGGACGGTAACAGCCTTCAGCAGCCCAGCGGCTAACAATGGCTTCTCCCAGCATCGACTCGATCGAGTCAACTTCAGAGATTCGTTGTGCTTTTATTTGGCAACATCCGCCGGTAAATCGGCATGCCATGAGCAGATAATATTGTTGTGAACCTATGGACTCGATATCGTGCTGTAAATTTGCAAATTTCTGGTCATTTTTCACAATTTTTGACGGGCGGTTTATGCTTGCTTGTCGTGAGAAAAACGTGCATATAGGCGCGTCGCCTTACTTGTAGTTACTCGGATAAGTTTGGCTCAAGCCGTAAAAATATCCCACAAAAGCTTACAAGTACCATCATTGGATCCTTGTAGATCCAAACTCGTAAGACTTTCGGCGATTTTGACCGTAAATTAGTCGATGGCAACATATCGGCCTTTGGGAGTTTACGCGTACGTGAGTTGGGGAGGGGGGCGTGTTTCCGCGTATATGCGTTCGTTTTGATCAAGGCGGAGTCACTTTTCCGACTATGTCTATGATTTCAGTTTTCGCCGGATGAAACTCCACAAAAACGTGAACATGTCGATGTAGGGTCCTTCTGGGTAGAAATCTAGCATGGTTTCGGCGGCTTTGTGGGCAACTTTTTATTGGTTAACTTCATACGTGATGAGTGGGTGTGTCTGCAAATGTATAACGTTTGGCATTTGCTGTTCTTTTTCAGATCAACGCGTCGCGATCGAAATTCACATCAGCAGGGAAATACTGCAAATCATATGGATGCAATAGCCGTATTTCGTGTTTTATAAAAGATGTCTTAACATATGTTCTTACTCGATCTCGTAGAGCTTTGCAACTCATGCTTTTGAGAAATGATAATTACATGTATATATCATTAGTGTTTTTTCCAAATGATTGACAAGTTCTCATAGCATTTACAGTATTGACGAAAATAAGCATCCGATAAGTAATACTTTTGGGAAACGGTAATGTTTCATACACATAATCATTCAATGTACATTGTATTAAAATGTGAACTTTCAACATCTCTGACTGTTTTTGTGTGGCATAATTTTTGCAACAAATGAGACATCGTCCTACTCAGACCTAAGACAGGTAAGCCGTAAGGTGTCCACTTCCCTGTGCTATACATAGTAGTCCACTGTATTCTGCCGATGCAGTGGTCTGGACACTCTGCATCAACAATCAGTCTTTCTTCATACATACCATAGAGTTTCTTACCTCCTTTGGCTCTTTGAGTGAACAGCTCCGGTAGTATGGCTGTTTTGTGAAAGTGGTCAAGCTTTGGGATATTCTTCTTCTGCCATTCTGAGTCTACTTTAATTCGTTCGCAGAATAAATTATCCCTGCCAAAGTAGACAACGAAGTCCGCCCAATTTAAGTTACAGCAATAGACATTCCCTTGCACTTGGTGGTGGTACCTGTGTGACGTCTTGAGTGCTACACTGCTGTCTACCTTTGTTCTTTGGACTGCCTATTTTAGCGTGAGTCCTTTCTTTGAATGGGGACACAATGAATACACGAATGCGTTACTGGAAATACATGCAGTAGATGTACACATTTCCCGTTAAAAAGTATAAAAAACGCACATTTCTAATTTCATGTTCATGGTGAAATTATCCCTTCCGAGCTGTCTTTTTACCAGACAATCCCAGTGCTTAAGTAACGTGTTATCATCAAGTACATTTGGGGGGATCTTGAAAAACATGATGCACGTTGGCACTTTCTCTTCATTGACACACTTGGACTGACGGCTATTGCATCCATATGATTTGCAGTATTTCCCTGCTGATGTGAATTTCGATCGCGACGCGTTGATCTGAAAAAGAACAGCAAATGCCAAACGTTATACATTTGCAGACACACCCACTCATTACATATTACGTTAACCAAAAAAGTCGGCCACAAAGCCGCCGAAACCATGCTAGATTTCTACCCAGAAGGACCCTACATCGATATGTTCACGTTTTTGTGGAGTTTTATCTGGCGAAAACTGAAATCATAGTCGGAAAAGTGACTCCGCCTTGATCAAAACGAACGCATATACGCGGAAACACGCCCCCCTCCCCAACTCACGTACGCGTAAACTCCCAAAGGCCGATATGTTGCCATCGACTAATTTACGGTCAAAATCGCCGAAAGTCTTACGAGTTTGGATCTACAAGGATCCAATGATGGTACTTGTAAGCTTTTGTGGGATATTTTTACGGCTTGAGCCAAACTTATCCGAGTAACTACAAGTAAGGCGACGCGCCTATATGCACGTTTTTCTCACGACAAGCAAGCATAAACCGCCCGTCAAAAATTGTGAAAAATGACCAGAAATTTGCAAATTTACAGCACGATATCGAGTCCATAGGTTCACAACAATATTATCTGCTCATGGCATGCCGATTTACCGGCGGATGTTGCCAAATAAAAGCATAACGAATCTCTGAAGTTGACTCGATCGAGTCGATGCTGGGAGAAGCCATTGTTAGCCGCTGGGCTGCTGAAGGCTGTTACCGTCCGACTGTCAAATCACGCGCGCGCGCGGCCAGATTACAGTCTCGCGAGACCTCCCAACGAGATTGGATTGTCGCGTATTGTAACTGTTTGATGAAGTTGTACTGATTTCCAATTCTTTCCTGCAGGGCCACTGTGGAGAAGTATCTACTGGAGAAGTCTAGGATAGTGTCGCAAGCCTCCAACGAAAGGTATGTTGTGTTTTATGGTCCATCTTTTTTTTTTAAAGGTTTACCAAGGAGGTTAAATGTTTACAGTGTGTTACAAGGATGGACAGGTGAAATTTGAATTTTTTTCCAGGAGTAGATGTTCCGGTTCGATGTCACTTGTCATAGGATGTTAGCCTAGCCTCCAGCTGTAGTATAGCTCTTGTGACTCTTCTGTTTTCTCTGGAAAGGGCAGAAGAGACTCAGGAGCTGTGATATGGCTGGATTCCATAGGATGTACATTGTAGCTAATGATCAACTGAAAATCCACCCCATCACATTGAAATGTTCTTGTGCGACGTTCAAGTCTTGGACAACCCCAGGTGTATTACTGCAGGGTTTAACAAGTTTTGTAAAATTCACTTGCAAAATTTACTTGCCCGAACCAGCTTTCTGCTTGCCCCAAAATTTAACTAGCATTTTTCACTATGTATTTTGATGTGCAGCGATGGAATTCTTTTATTATTGGCTCTATTTTTCTGTGTTTACCAATGCTTGATGCGGTAACTGTGATAAGCAACAAGTATATCAAAATCTCATGGAAAAATCTTACTTGCCCGATTGGACAAGTGGGGAAGGACATTCACTTGCCCGGTGGACACATTTACTTGCCTGGGACAATCGGGCTAGTGGACTTGTCCAACCCTGTACTGTCAGAAATGTCATTGACAGTAGGCAGACTTCTAGACTGATAAATTACCTTGCATGCATGTGACTGGCATAATGATATTAAAAAAGCTTCAATTGCCACCAGAGACTGACATTTTCAAACTCTTTTACAGAAATTACCATGTTTTCTACTACCTTCTTGCTGGTGCCAACCAAGCTCTTAAAGACAGTCTAATCCTGCAAAAGCCAGAGGAGTTTTTCTACTTGAACCAGGTGAGTGTTTTGAATTGTAAGGATCCTATAGCTGATAATACCACACTTTTATAGATGAATTGTTTCATTACGACATCATGACCTCTGAGTGGAGTGTTTCACCTTATCAGTAAAAATAATCAACGTTTTTAAAAGTTATTCAATGCCAAAGAGTTCACCTTGGTATTGATTGGAATATAAAGTAATTTTACGGTAGTCTCGTTTTTTAGTCATAGAATAAATGGAGTATCAGCAAGAAAATGTTAGTAATTTAGTTAGTCTAAAATCTGTCATCAGTGAGCAAAAATGATTGAGGCACAAACATCGATTTTCACTCACTGATGAAAGGTTTCGGATAGACATCTGAAATGTCTGGTACTCTCAATATTGAATCCTGCTGTATAGACTGAGGTCAAAAACAGTTTATACCCGGCATTGATATGTCTAGGAGGACAAATGTATAAAGTCTCATTTTTGTATTACTCCAAGTGTATGGTCTTAAATAGTTTTGGCCCCAAAAATGATTGGGCCCCCAAAGCTTGTTTTTAGGTTGACCATAAATTCCCTTTAATCGATCCACACTGATATGAAAAGGATTTGAGATGAAAGTTTGTGTATGACTTGCATGATTATGCATGATGGTTTCTTGACCCGAGCAATTGTCGGACGTTAAAATATTTTTGTCCTGATCGCTGCAGTCAGGCCTTTGTCGGCTCAAGAGGACCTCTAGCTGGTAGTGGCTAGCTGCATTTTGAAATGCGATTAAGATTGTTACGTCTACTAGATTTAGGTGACGATTTTTTTATTGCCTGACAAACGGGTGCACCTGCAATGGGAAGCAAAACATCTCCAGATGTAGTGTTTTCGAATTGGGTTTGTGGGCGTAGAAGGTGTGTGTTTTAACATTGATTCAAATGGAACGGTCTGATGGACTGATGCCTGGTGATCCCTTACTGCTGTAAGTGGCTGTCGGTGCTTGATTCCTGTTGATAAACACAAGCCTTAATTGTAATTTAGTGTCCAACAAGTTGCAAGTAATGACTACCTCCAGGCTTGGTTTGATAGAGGGGCTGTTATGGCCACTATCAGACTTGGAATGGTGGCAAATTGCTGCTCGATATTGTCACTGTACAAGTCTGGCTTGGTGCAGGTCTTACCAAAAATGATAGGTGGTGCTGTCTAACATTGATGTAATTGTAACCCCATGCTGTACTGTATATAATCTGAGGTGCTGTGTTTGTATGTTTGTGCATTGATAACATATATGTTTTCTTTATTTTTGTGCATTTTTAATGACAGTATCACACCGAAATACAACATTTTATGATTTGTATTCAATAGCAATGATAGTATTCTTTAATAGATTATCAAATAAACACCCTTCTCCTGTTATTGAATATCGCATCATCAAAAAATCATTCTTCAGACTCAAGGTTCTTGCTCCAATCATGCAGTAGTTAAGTAGTAGCCATATTTTTTTCATTTATCATACAGTAGCAACCAGTTCAGAAACAAGCACCCAGCTTATGAAAAACATACAAGTACATGTACTTTAGACAAGCTTTAAATGGAAATACATTGTCTTGTTGAAGAATGATTTTTTGACCGTGCAATGATCGCTACAGTCAGTGTTTATTGGGTGCAAACATGTTATTGAATAATGGAGAATCACTGACGTGGTTGAATACAAAGATAGAATGTTTCACATGTACATGTACTTTGAAATCATACAGCCTTTAAATACTTGCAACTGTATTCTTTTGCTTGTTTTCTGCCTGATGACAGATCATATACATGTACAGTTTGTATAATCTCCAAGCAGATCTTGCTGTGGCAAATGGGAAGGTGTTTAGCCGGCAGAGGAGTGTTGCTGTGACCAATAACACTCCTCTGCCAGCTAAACTCCTTCCCATTTGCCACAGCAAGATCTGCTTGGAGATTACAGTTTGTATATCTTGGATGTGCTTCCCGGTGACCACCTTTTTAAAAAAATGTAAAATAAACTGTCTCTTCAACACCTCACTAGACCTGGGTACCCCAAGCATGCAGCAAGCTGGAAAACAAGGCATGTGTGACCCCCTTAAGTTCTTCCCAAACCTAACCTTTGTTGCCTCATGTTTTACATGTGATTTACATACTGACATGCTCTGTGGTGTCTGTGGGAGTAAGATGGTAACCAGGCTATTCTTGACATCAAACTATGCACATGGAAATGACAACGACATGCTTCTTACATTTAGTCTGACATAAACCAGAATAGCCTTCTCCTATTTGCTGCATCACTAAAATGATTTCCTAACAACTCATCATACATGAAAATATAGGTATCACTAACACATGATTTTAGGGTGAACAGTCAAATATGGACAAGTCAAATTTACTAAGTGATAAGATGCTGGAAAAGGCAATGAAAAGCATCCAGAAAAAAATAGGCAAAATTGTACTTTTATTTTTTCTTAATGTTGATATTACTAAATGTTGCAGCTTAATATTTAGCATAACTGTAATGTCAAGTCTCATACTCCTGCCAGGTTCCCACAGACTGCTCCTTTAAGAAAACGAATTTCTCAAAGAATTTCTTGAACACCCAATTTAAGTGTGCACACCTCTACATGTGCTGAATGCAGCATTGGTATATCTTTCTAAATTCAACCTGTCTCTATAATTTTAATGGGGTGCAGTATTCGGGTACCTGGCAGAATTATGAGAGAAGAGTTTAACTGTTATGGTCAAGTTGTGGCTCATCAAGGTTTTGTGTGTTGTTCTTGCTGTTCAGAGCAACTATGAGGTGTCCGAAGGGGAAGACCGTGTGTTTGAGTTCAACAGACTGAGACAGTCCATGGAGATGGTGGGGTTTTACTCGGGCACTCAGAAAAGGTGAGGAGGACAGCAGAAAATTGTTTTATTTCCTCTATATGGTAATGGGCATTTGTCTTCTTTCAGCACAAGACCTGTAGGCCAGAAAGACTTATCATAAAGATATACATATAATTCTGTAAAACTTAAAGCAATTTGAACTGTCCTTGTCAGTGCTGTAAACTATTATCTTGTAACTGCTAATAGTAAGGCCACACCTATTTGATTTGTTGCTGCTCACTTTTACATAGAATGTAATGCCGAACGTGAAGATACCATACATGAAAAAAAAGAGTCTGTGAAAAATATGTACCTTGGTATACATGGTTTTAGGGAGTGCATAAAGTTAATCTTCTGGCCCAAGAACCAAGGAAAAATCTGATGTACATGTAGACTAAGTAGAAGTTTTTAAAATGTCATACAGTAATTGTGCTTTTTGTGTTTCAAAACTATGTGCTCAAAGGCTTGGTTAGCCGTTTATAATGGAAACATATTTTCTTTATCCCTCCTTTGCAGAATATTTGCAGTGCTGTCTGCAGTCTTGCACCTGGGAAATATAGTGTTTAATAGAGTAAGTATTGGGGAATCTTTCTTTATTCATTTTCACATTCTACCTTCATGTATATTTAATAATTTCTGTAGGCATATTAAAAGAACTGGTATTATATGAGATTAATATGGTCGTAAATCTTGTTGATTCCTTCATTCCCTTTCTCATTCTTTCATTCGTTCATTCATTTGTTCATTCTTCTTCTCGCTGCAGATATTCCGAGATGGAGAAGATGCAGTTCAAGTGAAAAATCCAGAAGAGTTGAGAATAGTGTCAAAGCTGTTGAAGGTAATATATGTGACATGTATTATTGTTTCTAACATGCAGCACAAACCACAGAACTGTGATAATTTGGAAAAGTTAGAATTAGATATTCTAGTACAAAGTCTTAAAATGTAAAACGATACTGTTACATCCCAAAACGTAACATTGAATGAAGACATTTATTGCACATTTTTGCCCCACTGGGCTAAGTACAGGTCACACGGTAGGAATCACATATATGTAACAACGGAAACAATCATACACATCTATATATGTAGATGTGCGTCTAATCTTAACACCAAATGTAGTGGTCTTATGGAACCCTGGCAGAATTAGAAGAGTTGAAATAACATTTCATGTCAGTTTAGAATAAGACAATCAAGTTGTTACAAAACATATTGATGAATCTCAGTTCTGGTTTGTTAGAAAATCCTTAATATTGTTATCTCTCCAGGTTAAAGAAGAGACGTTACTGGAAGCACTGACGTCCAGGACTACGATAGCTCGGAGAGAAAGGATCATCATCTCACACAGACAGGCCGAGGTCAGGATACAGACTTGATATATAGCTTTTGCTAGTTTTTAAAAGCAATGGAGACAATTCTTTTCAAACAGTATCAGCTATCACAGTGACCACTCAAGGGACAGGGAGAAAATAGTCACAGCTGGCCACTTGAGAAATGATTTTTACTGCTTGGGTCAGTGAGAAAAATAACCTTAGGGACCACCAAAAAGTGGCCTCATTGGCCAGGTGGTCCTTATATAGAGATGGTTCTTGACAGTGTGGCATTTTGTAACATATGTTCTTCATATTTTTATGCAAGGTTGGAACTTACTACAGATTTTGGGCAGTGGTGAAGTTACATTTGTATGATGATCAAGAATATGAAAAATTTTGTATTGAAAATGTTTAAGTGGAAAGTTTTTTAAAAGCGTTTGTTTGTGTTTCTAGGCTGTTGCCACCAGGGATGCCCTGGCTAAGTCACTTTATAGTGGATTGTTTGACTGGATTGTGCTGCAGCTCAACCATGCTCTTCTGCACAAGGAGGCCAAAGGACATCATCAGGTATATTTTCTATTATGTACATTTGTACTGCAGACTGTGAATATGCCGTACAGACAACGCCACATTAAAAGTTTAAGATCAAACGCTGTCAATTAAGGTCTATCCAGACCTTTCAGTAATTTCTGTAACCCTTGGCCTGGGCCACACAGTAATGCAGACACTATGGCAGGGTGCTAGTCTACTGGTAGTATTGTGTGTTTAACCACCATGCTTTTTCTGGTACAAGTGCTGATTGCTAGAGAAAGTCACAAGAAGGCTAAGTCATGTGTAGTACCAGTAGTGTCTTTGTCGTAAAATTCTTTTGAATCGCTTTATCAGTTACATGTATGTTCAAGGTTCATTTTGTAGTGTTACAGGAAGGTGTATCAAAACCGTTTTATTTAAGTCAGGAATAATCTATCATGATTAATTTCCAGGGTAACTGGATAGGGGTGCTGGACATCTTTGGGTTCGAGGACTTTGGACAACAAAACAGTTTTGAGCAGTTCTGCATCAACTTTGCCAACGAACATCTGCAGTATTACTTCAACCAGCATGTCTTCAAGCTGGAGCAGGTCAGTAATGCTGGAAATGCAATTAAATTTTGCATTATGGGGAAAATGGAGTGTTTGCGGTGGATTTGAGTTCACACTAGCATCATAGTCACAAACTGCTACATGGTCATGCAAGCATAGGTAGACCACGCAAAACATATCTACATCAACTTTGTGAAGATACTGGCTGCTCGGCTGAAGATCTGCCCAAGGCTATGGAGGATAGGGAAGGATGGAGGGCGAGAGTCATGTCCATCCGTGCAGCCAGCACGTCCGGATGATGATGATGATGATGATGATGATGATGAATGGGAACACAAAATCAGTCGGAAACCACTTTCACAAAGTCAGTCGGAAACCACCTACTAGGGACTCAGCAAGGGTTCTACAGATGAACAAAACAGTCTCCTACAACATAAACATACACGTACAAATGTACATATTAACTATCAGACAGATACTACCATAGACAAACATCTTTTTTCTTCAAATGTGAAAATTTGGGTAAAACTTTACTTTTTTGCAGGAGGAGTACCAAAAGGAGGGTATCCAGTGGAAGAACATAGACTTCATAGACAACACTGGCTGCCTGTCACTCATAGCCAAGAGACCTACGGGTCTGCTACATCTGTTAGATGAGGAAAGCAGGTGGGTGGGGTGACATTCCCATGCAAATGTTTTTCTCGCCTTCAGTGTTTGTTACACAAGAACTGATCAATCATAGTTTTTAGTTAAAGCTCAGTAAAACAACTCATCTACAAAGCTTTGACTTAGACTATTTGATAGCATTAGGATGGCTGAATCTTCTATTTTAGATCCAGAGCCATTCTTTCTCTTAAACATTTTCATGGTTCTCATGTATTGAATGCTTGGAAATGCAGGGAACTTGCTATGGGTATCAATGAAAAGGTCAATGGTACAAAATATGTTGATGAAGGTTAGACATCCAGGTTGTAAGATACACCAAACAGCAATTACTCAAGCAACTGGATAATGATTTTATAAATGGTCAGAAGTTGCAGATAGCATCCATCTGTGACACTTAACAGAATAGTCTTGTTAAAGAGCAGGTTTTATATCATAACTATAAACGTCAGATAGAGAAGTTGTTGCTATCATCCTTCCTTCACAATCATTTGTCCTTTGTACTTCTCACAAAGATAGAAATTATACTTGACCATTTTCTCCCCTGAAGGCTGCCCAATGCCACCAGTGAGACTCTCCTGACAAAGTTCCATCAGCAGCACGAGGACAACGGCTACTATGAACGGCCCCAGGTCAACGAACCCTCCTTTGTCATTGTGCACTATGCCGGCAAGGTCAAGTATCAGATCCAGGTTAGTGAAACACGTCTTTTCACATACATGTACAATTATATCGCTATACTGTTCAATTGCCAGTTTCGAAGTCCTTCTATTATAGCAACAGTTTCTTTCTCTGAACAGCCAAATTATGGAACTCTTGACAACAACTACTGTTTCCCTCCTGCCTACAACTTATCAGCCTTCAAAATAAATGTCCACCGCTATCTCCAAGTACAATTGGTTCCAACTTCTCAGTTCATTGCCATGAAGTGGTCTAATGACCTTGCTCTGAATATTCCCATTAAAAAAAATTGCCTTGAACGTTAGTGATATTTTTGTGGTAGGATTAAGCTGTAATGGACCCTTCCAGCCGAACGCCAAAAGCCCCGCCCCTTGTTCGATGTCGGGTTCTATTTCAAAACCTTGGTCAAAAACGGCGCGAGTTGCAAAAACATGGCCGCTGCTCCTATTAGGCTGAGGATACTGACTGACTTCGGTTTGGCTTCAGGGGCCTTAAAATCCTCTCAGAACGGGCGACAGAAAAATGCTATGCATTCTCTCAGGAAGGCTACATCCACTGGGTACAGTCATTTTAGGAGGGGACGTATATAGTTGCGGTAAGGGCGATATAATTTCAGTCAAAGCGCAGGCGGGAGGCGCTCCATAATATTACCTTGTTAGTGGGCAGGAGTGCCCAGTTTCTGACATGCGGTCGATGCAGGTGTAAAGCTGGGTACGTATATATGTGACAGGTTGTCTACCGCATTTGTTGCATACATGACATGTGCATACATGCTCAGGAGAAAAACCAAATTAAGAAGAAAGTAGCTCGGTCACTCACGGAGAGGGAGCTTGTACCACGTGTCAAATATAAGACACCACTACAAAGTCCGCTAGTGCGGAGTCCCGTCTCTTCTACGAACATTGCTTTACATGCGCATCCTGTCCAGGAAGAAAGTAATGCTGTGTAGCGCCTACCCTTCCCAAAACAACAATACTCGGTCGGTATAGTCATAAACAAAAAAGGCATAGCATTTTTCTTTGCCCATTCCTGTCCCACTGGGGCTGTTTTTGACCGAGTATTCGAAATAGAATAGGGGGTTCTATTTGTTCGATATGGCGTTCGGCTGGAAGGGTCCATTCCCAAAATAAAGGAAAATTGGCGCCAAACCTAATGTTTGACAGAACAGCGCCAGTCACCGTCAAGGAATTACCAGTCACTGTCAAGGAATGAGCAATCCACCGCCTCTATGATGTCACTACATGTATTATAGAACATGTTACTCATGATTACTACGTGTAGTAAATATAGAGGTATAAACTTTCTGTATATTGTCCACTAGTACTGCTCACTGAGTCACAAGCACTAACTGGCCAAAGTGACATCATAGAAGTGGTGGATGTCTCATTCCTTGTCAAATACTGTTGCTGTTACTGTTGCTGAAAATTTGGCTTGCCTGCTTTTCCTTTTAGTGTTGAAAGTTACAGTTAGATCCAAAAGCTCTAGAATGGACTTTCAAGCTGTAGGCTATACTTCTTACCTCATTGAATTTGTTTAAAACATTGTAAAGTTGTTTCCTTTCTCTTATAACCTACATGTATTTGACAAATGTTTGTTTCAGGACTTTAGAGAGAAGAACATTGACTTGATGAGGTCTGACATCGTCTCTGTACTGAAGAACAGTCACATGGCCTTTGTGAGGGAGATCATCAGTAAGTACATTCTGTGCAACATCTCTTCACACAAGAAATTATAAATTTTAGAAGTTCAATCGATATGGATTCCTTCAATTTGAATATTCCTTGTGTACAATGTATGTGTATTTGGGCTAGTACAT
>NC_049980.1:29854539-29914174 GCF_000003815.2 Branchiostoma floridae | reverse complement strand
CTAGCAGGATGCAATTTGATGCCCCTGGGCACTTAGATTGTAATACCATATCCCTCACTCAAAAATTAGTATCTAGCCTCCGTTAGGGAGGGTGCTGTGGTTAAGGACAGGCAGATTTTAGAGCCCACAACACTTACTGTTATGAGTGGATGTCGTTCCTAGTGTTAGTAGAGCAGCAAACCTATCAGCCTGGTGTTACGCAGCTTGCACTTACCTTACAACTGTTTGTTATGCCTTGTTAGGCAGTTTCCAATAATGCAAACAAACACGCCAGGCAAAAATCGGTATGAATTACAACAGTTACATATACATGTATGCGCATACGTGTGCACCAATGTTGATGTATATTTGATGTACGTTGACAGGTACGGATCCAGTGGCTGTGTTCCGCTGGGCCATCCTTCGTGCCTTCTTCAGAAGTGTGTCCGCCTTCCGCAATGCCGGGAAGAGATGGAAAGCAAACCAAGGTAATGAAACAGATCTATGTTATCCTTGTAATTGTCAGTGTTGGGAACAGATATTTGTTTGTAGTCAGTAGTAAATCTGGCAGATGATTTTTGATAGAATCTGATGGGCTTGTGTTACTCTTTGACATGTTACCACAAGGTAAAATAAAGGTGTTGTTTTTGACATGTTTTCTGTGTTTGTGTGTGTATGTGTGTGTGTGTGTGTATGTGTGTGTGATTTTGCAGATACTTGTTGTCAGCATAACTTCAGAAGGTCTTCTTGAATTGTAATGATATTTGGTACCGTATGTGGGTAGGTCTTGCAAAGGGCTTGAGTATGGGTATATCCTGGCTGCTATCCTTGGTACTGTAGCAGAACGTCTGAGTTTTGTATCTTTTTTCTTGGACATGCTATAGGGTTGAGTTTTTTTTTTTCACTATAGATGCATCCTTATAAAAAAACACTCTAATAGTATAATCCTAACATATTTTGTTTCTGTCTTTAACAGTAACATAACATTTCAGAAATACATGTATTTGGTGCAAAGTAAAATTCTCTCATGTCTGTACAGGCAAGCCCAGACCGGCTCCCAGGGTCAGACCCAGTCCCCGCCTCCGCTCCACCTCCAGCCTGTCAGAGGTGTCTGACGATGAAGAAGTGCCTACCAGGTCTGTCATCACAGTGATCACACATACAGTATCCCCATTCAGGGCTCAAAATACCACCTGCATATGCAGGCTAGTGCAGGTAAATTTGGAGCTGTGCAGGTATTTCTGATGTCTACCTGCACCTAACCTGCACTGGTCCATGTACATGTCCATGCCATATGATGTTGGTGTATATGGATTGTTACTAGCTGCATTGATAAAGTATAAAAGAAAAAGTAGCAATGGTTCCTAAACAATTTTAGTATGATCCATACTTCCTAAGTTCAGAGTGGTGCAAGTAAAATTTGTCTGGTGCAGGTAATTTTCAATGTTACCTGCACCAGGTATGCAGAAAAAAGGAATTTCGAGCCCCGCCATTTCTATACTTACTTGTAAACCAGGCCTGATTAAAGGTTCTCATGTGAGATTAGGGCAGTATGAAAAATCATCTATCTTGAACAGATTTATTGGTTCCTCCAAAAATAGGGGGATCCTGTGCAGGTGCTGTTTGTGACTCCTGTGGTGGTAATTGTGTCTGTAATATCAATAACATGAACATTTCATAATACACATTTTTTAGTTTTGCTGCCAAGAGTCTACATTGAGCACCTTTGAACGTGCCTCTAAGCCTTTAAGTAAACAGCTTATAGTGCTTAGACTATAGGGATTACTAAAAATTAATGTGACAATGTATTCCCTGGCACATATTATCATACACATTTTACCTTAATGTTGTCCAGTAGCATTACCTTACTTGTACAATCTTTCAAATTGCTTCCGTTTACTTTTACCAATAGTTCACTCTAGACGTATCATTCAAAAACAAACTTTATGCCCCATTAAATGTCGCTCTCTTTCTTGATATCATTTAACTTGTCAACAACTTTGTTTTCTGTGTGTTTTTTTCCTCTCTGTATTTGGTGTATTCTACTGTTATCCCACCAACCTGTATATAAATCCTTTGACTCACAAGTCATATGCAAGAGTACCCCTCACATCATATCTCTTCTGTACTGCTCATTATTCCTCCTTTCTACTCTTCCTTTCTCCCCCTTCATCCACCTGTAGAAATAATTACGCGGTTTCACTCCTGTATGTCAAGGTCCCCAAATAGTAAGTTTCTTCTCTGTTTTTCTCAAGATTAAAACCCCCTTTCTATAGGAATTGATTTGAACTGGCGTGTATGGGTCCTGGTGTGTTGTACATTAGTCTGCTTAGTCTACTTAAGGTTCATCTCCACATTGTTGCCTGTTTTTCTTCTTCATGGTTTGGTTTTGTTCTCTCTTTTGTCGTTGTGAAAGCTGCATGTTTTCTATTGCCAGAAAGTCATCCTCTTCTACATGTACACGTAGTTCTACTTCACTCCTGTTGATCACTTCTCTGTTGAATAGTCTGGCACCAGTTGATAGAAGAACACTTATATAGGAACAGATATAATGTAAAATATATATGTATCTTGTATAAGTTTGACTAATTCATTAAGTTTACAATCCTCCGCAGTCCCCTTAGCCCTGCACTCCCTGAAGATGACTTCAGCTCTCCCACAAATAAAGCCCTGACCCCCAGAAGCAGCCCTTACTCCACCCCCGAGGCCGGCAGTCGCCACACCAGCACTGGCCACCCGTCCAGGAGAGAGAGCGGCTCTCTGTTTGAACAGGAGGGTCTGCTGTATTCCACGACGGACCCAAACACCGCCAAGGTGTTGCGCAGAGCTGCCAACATTCTCATGTAGGTTTCCTTCCTTTTTTGTCTTTCTAGTTCTGTAGATGCAGAAATGTTTGGGGTAGTTTTATGTTCCCAGTTTTCACAGTGGCCTCTTCACTGCGAATTTAAAACCACTGCGAACGTTTTTCCATGACAGTGCATGGTGCTACCTCAAACTTAAAACTACCCCGAAAAGTCCCTTTCCCCTCTACCGCAAAATTAAATCCATGCGAACTTAAATACATTTACAGTGTACAGTGTGAGTGAGAGTATACATTGTTTACCCCTTAGCATGCCATATTAGGTAATTACACTCTTACTGTGACTACCAATAGACTTTTTCACGGATCTCTTTGCATGCTGGGAGTTGCAGGGCACTAATTAAGGGTAGGGCAGGTGGCAACAACGTCATTGCCAGATGACAGAATGGGTGTGATGCATGCTTGCTGTGTTCTCATAGTGTCGCACATCTCTCATTGTGCAATGAGAGGTACATATATTACTACTGGTAGTACATTGTAACATGAAACAGAAGATCCTTTGTGACAAACTGTTTTTCTCTCAGTTCTACATCTTACCAATACAGGTGTCTCCAAACTTCAGTGCAACATTTACCTGTTAAATGTCAAGCATTTAAGTTGATTACATTTCTAATTTCCTTGTTTACCTTTTCAGGAAGAACAAATCATTCCGTCATGGCAGGCCCCACAAGGTGAAATTTGAATTTTGAATAAATTTTCAAATTTTCCCTTTAATTCATTGTTTTTTGTCACATGCTAATTCATGTTTTTGCCCATGAAGCAGGCGTATCTTATACCTGCAAGTCCTTTATTCTTTTAGTGTTTACGAGACTTGCGCAGTGTGAAAACCATAGTACGAAGAGAGGGAAAGCCGTCGTCAACGCTGAGAAAAGCGCCGGCCACTGTCAGCGCGCAGTTCTCTGTGTCTCTCAGCAAGCTGATGGAGACTCTGAACCAAGCCAAGCCCTTCTTTGTCAGATGTATCAAGTCCAACTCCGATAAGGTAAGATAGAATATTCCTATTAAAGCCGTTAGTAGAATATGTGAAACTGATATATAATGGTGGATTTTGTTACCTTTTTGTACGGCGGCTTTGTTTTCAGTTTGTGTGCTGTAGTTACTGTAGATGTTTGATTTCTTATTCAAATCAGAGGGATTCAACTTGAAAAATGACCCCACTTTATCAGGACAAAAGCATTTCAGCTCACCATTGTCCCCCAACTCTGGCTTCCTTTAAGAGACTCTTAAAGTAACGTGAACAAACAAAATGAATGGACTTGAATCATGTAGCAGCTCTCATTATTATATATTTTGTTAACAAGTGTATATATAGACTCATTAAGACTCACTAGGACTTCAAACAAGGTAAACTGTATGTCTGTTATATAATTTGTCTGACCCTTGCCTCTTCCCTCATGACCTCAATGAAAAGTGGCCTGCAGCCCGATTTGAGCTTTCTTGTCAATAAACAAAGGTTGAAACAAACAAAAATCTCTTTTTTTTTAAGGCCCCCTGCAAGTTTGACTCCCAGCTGGTGTTACGACAGTTGAGATACACGGGGATGCTGGAGACGGTTCGCATCCGACAGTCCGGCTACAGCGTGCGGCTCACATTCCAGGTGTGTGTGCATTCATTATTAGAAGCGAGAAGAAGCCGAACTTTTGTGTTGGACTAGATTTGTGATACTTTTATATGTATATATCTTGACTTGTTGTGACCTATACTTAGCTCGGTTGGGCAAAACTGTACAATAAAGGTCTTCATTCATTCATTATTGTTTATTCAAAAGATCTCCATTAGTGAGTACAATTCAGACACTGCATCACTAGTCTTCCTGGAGTCATAAGACAAACATAAAACAACATTAATACAGTACATTGAGACTATTTACACCTTATCATCACTTAAACCTGACCTACAACATAAAGATACACTTAAACCTAAAGAAAATACTACCGCTATACCTTATTCTAAAAGTAAAAATAATGTAGTTGAGAGGTCATGTACCTGATAGGTCAGAGGTCAGTGCTAAATATGCATTCATTGGTTAACTGGTACTTCAGTGCTCGTAACTTTTTTCAGCCAGGTTGCCACGGTGGCAACCTGAGTCAAAAGCCAGGTTGTGCCATTTCTGGTTATGCCACTTCCAAGGTATTACTTTCCTTAAATTAGCAACTTAACCATTATCTTTCTTCCAGTTACATGTAACTACTTATGTTTGATATTATCAAGAAAAAACTAAAAGTTAAAGAGTACATGCATATAGGTGGGGGAAAAGCGGTGTTCCAACTGCAAAATTCAAGGTTGTGCAGTGTGCAACCTGGATTTAAAATTAAGTTGCGCCAAGCAAAATGTGGTTACATTTGCAAGAATTAGTGTGCAAGCGGGTTTCTGTGTCTTCAACTGTGACCTGCCTGACAATAATTCTCCTCCTCTTAGAAACCTTAGAATGCTTCAATTTAATTAAAATTCTCTAAAACTACATACCATGGAAGGGGGAATCTCCACTTCAACCCCCATGGCTTCCACTTGGACGGTACGCTCCATCATTGTGCAACTTCATCCAACATTCATCCTTTATGCAAGGTTTTGAGGTTGTTTTTCTTAATTTATTTTTGTACTCAATGTCAGCTGGAGTTGAAATGCTATTTTTGTGCCTATCTATGCCAGTGAAGATGATATTCAGAAACATCTGCACCAGACATATTTTTCTTGCATTACCCATTTTCTTTGGCCTTTTTAGTGCATCAAATCACAGTGTTTTGAAAAAAGTGGAACAATTTTGAATCTTGTTTTCTGCAGCTGTGTTTAAGGACAGCGATGGGAGTATTTTACTACCACTATTGGTCATATGTCACCTTAGTGTAACATGCTTGTTTTATCATGGGCCAGTACATGTACAGGTTATGTACATTCTGTAGATGCAAGAATACTGTACAGCTACAGTGTTACTTGCTCTAACCTGCATACACATGTAGTACATGTATATGGGGTCATGAGACGTAACTGCAGGGCATTTGGCCCAGAAACCCAGAGAACCTGGGTTCAAATCCTGTCATGCAAATGATCTTGCGCTTTTGGGAAAGGCATTTAACATGACTTTAATCACTCCTCTCTTCCTCTGTCAGTCAGTCTATACCAGGGCTCTAGCCAGCTCTAAATTTTTTTCCGTCAGCCAATTCCCATTGTCGTGAAAACCGCGAAAATTAGGATAGAACGGCGGAACTGAGACCTTGAAAAACGGGTTTTTAATTAGATTATCGTATGCCGACACACTATGTCAACAATCATAACAATAGTAAAACAAACTTTCCGACCGTGGACAGCGTCCCCAAGCCGCCTGTAGCTTCCAACAAGATTTTTTGTCCGTCAAGGTTGACGGATTGGTTTAAAAACATTTCCGTCACACGTAGCAAATTTCCGTCAATTGACGGAAAAACGGACGCTGGCTAGATCCCTGGTCTATACAGACTATGACACTATGCAAAAAGAAACTAAGCAGCAGAGGAGACTACAATACAAAAATGTACAAATTGAATACGAAATACATATTAAGCTTACCCACTCCACCCAGGTGTAAAAATGGGTACCTGGGGTAAGGGTTGGGCTCCACCTCCCAATACCATGCCCTAGACGCAGTGGATAACAACCCACTGCCCCTACAGCCTTAAAAAGGCCTTTTTTTTTTGTATGACTATTCATTTAAACATTTGTAATAGTGTATCTTCAGCTTAAGCTTGAGCAGGAAGTGGACTACACTCGACTTGGGTTTCCTCTTTCAGATACAAATTGTAATGTACATGTGGTGCTGACAAAGTTTCTGTTGTTTTGCCAGGAATTTGCCCAACAGTATGCACTTCTTCTGAAGAGGTGTAACATCAGTTGTAAAAAGGTCATTGCTTAGTTTTTGAGATACAAAATGTAATGTACATGTAGTGCTGACAATGTTTCTGTTGTTTTGCCAGGAATTTGCTCACCAGTATGCGCTACTTCTGAAGAGGGGGAACGAGAGTACTAAGGAGGACATTGCTGAGTTTCTACATTCTATGGAGCTGGACGACAGACACTACCAGATGGGAGAGTCCAAGGTAGGACAGGAGTAAAAACTTGACAGCCTTTCAGCGCAACAATAGGTTTTCTTCAAACTCACATCACTATACTGTTCAATTGCTGGTTTGCAAGCCCTTCTATAGCAACAGTTTCTTTTTCTGGAAAGCCAAATTATGGAAATCTCTCAATGACCACTGTTTCCCTCCTGTCTACAACTTATCAGCCTTCATAACAAATGTCCACCGCTGTCTTCGTGTACAATTATTTCCAACTTCTAGGTTCATTGCCTTAAAGTGATCTGATGACCTTACTCCGAACAATCTCAAAAATAATCTTCACAGGATCATAATAAGCCTTGTCTATGATTCCAACTGTGCATGTGCAGCAAGATGCAGTACATGTATGTCAAAGTTGAAGGCCCCTGGGACATAAGCAAAACATATATTATGAAGATCTTATGAAACCAAAACAGGACATTTTCTTACTACAAAATGTATGTTCAACAACAATAGTATTATTCTGATTAACGTACACATAAACATAAGGGTATGCGTCAGATATTCCCCCTCCTGCTTTTATTGAAAATCGTTTACAACCATCAAAAACAATCTTCTGAATCTGACTAAAAAATTTGTAGAGAAGTGCAAAGTGGCAGAATTATAACTGTCATTGACGTAACATTTACAGTGACCATGGCAACCAGATTGACACCCAGCATATTAGCCTGAGGAAAAATGTCCTTTGTATATATATACATGTAGTATATATAGCACGTTTTTGGCTAACTGCTGTGCTAGTTTCCAAACTGGTTGTCACGTTTACTGTGACGTCATTTGCTGTCGTAATGGAATTACCTTGCCTCAAAAAATACTCTTTATGAATGATTTTTTGTTGTTGAATTGTTGAAATGTTCAATAACAGGAAAAGGTGGACTTGATGCAAATGTCTATGTGTATGTTAATTGAATAATGTATTGTTGAATATAATCAGAAAATATTGTACTTTGTTTGAATATGTTTGAATACGTTTTGCTTTCAACATCTAATTATCAAACCAATCTGTCAGGCCCTTACATGTATCTCCTGTTATTGCCGATCTTGGGGAGATGGTTATATTGTTTGACTGCTCCCTCGAGGGGAGGATAGAAGAATTTGAAAACAAATGGAAACAGGCATGCTGACAATTAGTGTACTCTTTCTGAGGAAGGAGGGTCCAGATGGATGACAGAGCAATTCAAATAACAAACATGTTCATGCACTCCAACCATAGACATAGATACATGCACTCTTATTAACGTAGACACATGCTACCATCCTATGAACACCTTCCTTCTGTACATTTTGTACTCCATAACACACTGTCAACCCACATGACATAACATACATGTACTCTTATCGTAGATACATGCTACCATCCTACGCACATAGATACATGCTACCATCCTACTCACACCTACAAAATTTGAAAACCAAAGATGGTAATTTGTGCGAGGAAATAGAAAAATGTTCCCAATCCACTCCATCCGGCAATAGCTGGCCTACAGATACAACATGTCACTTCATTCAAACTTCTCGGTATTGTTATCTCCTCCGATCTGACTTGGGACGCACATGTCCAGCATATGCTGTCAAAAGCTCGTCCAAGAATGTACTACTTAACTGTTGCTTAGAAGGCTGGACTGTCAACTGATTTGCTTACACGCATTTACTTGGTATTTATTCGTCCCTTGTTAGAGTATGCGAGCTCGGTGTGTGGAGGGCTGCCTAATCACCTTTCCCATTCGCTTGAGGGCGTACAAAAGCGTTGCTGTAAGATCATTGGGATACCTGTAGAGTCCTTGCCTTCCCTGTCCATGAGGCGAGATCAGGCAACATTACGAACCATTCAAAACATACTGAAAGATGATGGCAGTCCTCTACATATCTACCGCACAGAGCAACTACAGCCTGCGACGTCCTAAACAACCCACCACCTCTTTCAGTAGAACGAATAGGCACGCCCAGTCTTTCATGCCCCGTGCACTAAAACTCTACTCAAAGAGCTGTACTGTATAGCAGATTTTATATTGTATGCGTTATCTTGATTTAATGAAAATTGTATTTTGAGTGATTTTAATCCTACCTGTGTATTGTCTGGTATTATACGGTCTTTAGCTTGTACGATAGTGCAGCGCCTCTGTAAGTCAACAGATTTCATGTACCTATTTGTATAGTGTACATGCAAGTTGAACTCTTAATAAACTGAACTGAAAATGTACCTTATGTACATTTTGTATGCCATAACACTGTCAACCACATGTTACACCCTCGTGTTGCTCCCACGCACACACCCCTATTAAGGACACGTGTCTCTGATCCTGTCAAGGTAATCATTTCCGCCCGCGCGGGTGGTTATTTTTGCCCAGGGTGGACTTGATGAAAGTACCCTTGATGTCCTGCAGTGCCTTATTTGGACTCAGGCTCTCGTGCTTATTCGCATAATAATTACAAAATTAGACTTCAGGTGGCGTTTGCTTCCTGTCTTTGAAGTCAGGCACTCTACCACATTAGTTATTATAGTGGTGTGACTGAATTGTACACACACACGTGTCTATGTTTTAGATCTTGTAGTGTTTGATCTTGCCTGGGTTATCTTCTGAGTTATCGATTCTGAAGGACATATAACATGAGCCTTTAGTACCTTTTGATGATACGGTAAGTGTGTGTTCAATGAAGTATGGCCTTCTTTGTAGAACTGCACTTCATTTTCTTCATTCTGTGCTGTGAATGCCATTTTTTTTATCATGTATATGATATACAGTATACTACATTGTATATTTTCATTCACAGCACAAATGTACTTGCCTGCTTCCCTCACTCACCCACTATCTGATATGTTGTTTCCCATCTTGTGAGGGTTAGACATGCTTGTATTTTATTACAAAGTAAGTAATTTGTACAGAAAGAATGAAACCTCTTGTATAAATCGTGAACTACATGTATTTGCGATGGTTTGCTATGGATGCTCCCAGTTTTCACGGTGAGCTCCAACTGGGAAATCATCACACCGAGCAAGTGCCTTATGGCTGTATTGTGTCTTAGGTACAACATGTATGACTCGGCCAGGGATTGAACTCACGACCTACTGAATGCAAGGCCAAAACTCTAATTTACTTGCCCTTGCGCCGGTTACACATTGTGATGAATAAAAGCGAAATGAAGTAAAAATTTCCCCGCTCTGTGGTGCAGGTGTTCCTGCGGGAGAGTGAGAGACTGAAGCTGCAGGAAGCCCTGCATGAGGAGGTGCTGCGGAGAATACGGGTCATCCAGGTGTGGATGAGGGGCATGCTGCAGCGCAAGATGTACCTGAGGATGAAGGAGTCGGTCATCAAGATTCAGGTGAGATTACACTTGTTCCTTCCTTTGTTCCTTTATTACGATACATTTTATCTTCACTTAGCCCTATTTAGGGCTAGTCTTCCAGGATTCGAACAATAAAACATAGTAGGCATGGTGCTTGTTTTATTAGCTAACAATCATAATAAGTTTGATACCGTAGGAAAGGGAATTACACAAGCTTTCATTTGATATTTACATATCAAATGAAAGCTTGTGTATTACATTGAAATTGATGCAGAAACATCAGAAATATAACCAACCAAAGTTAATATTCCAAACTTTTTGTGCCGAGTTTAGAAGTACAGTCAAACCTGCCCGAGCGACCACCTCTGCTCAGCGACCACCTGGCCATTTCGACCGCTTTTTCTCGTTCCCGATTTATTTTCCCATTGACGTAAGCATTAAGCGACCTTTTCTCAACGACCACCTGGCCAACGCGACCGCGACCGGCCCAAATTGGGACCCATAACGACCGCATCATTTTCAAAATTGAGGTTTTCATCGATTTTTTATGATAAATAGCGCGATTTTGTGCCGAAATTGGCCAGTTTGCGTCAGATTTTGGGGTTAAATGTACAGTTTACAGTGTGCGTGTTGTATTTGACATTAAAGACCTCGCTTCTTTGCGTGCATGCAGTGTGCTTGCTATTTGCCATTAAACACAACGGAAACCATTTATACTTTGCATCGGGCATGTTTGAGTCGGTACTCTTCTCAGAGACCACCTGTCCAAATCGACCGCTTTTTCCCGGTCCCCCGGGTGGTCGTCTTGGGCAGGTTTGACTGTAGTAGTAGTTACTAAGTAACTTGATATTTGGTGGTAAGGCATTCCATAGACTGATGGCACGGTAGAGAAAAGTTTGCTTTAACTTGTCATCAGTTGTCATCATTCCAATGTGAAAGAGGAAATCAAACCAGTTGATCTCGCCAAAGAGCTAATCTTACACTGGTTGTAGCAGGACAACAAGACAGTTTATATTGTACATGTATGTGCAGTATATAATGTACAAGGTTCTTGTCAAGAAGTACAATGAACAGTGGACAGCTTAATGTCTTGTCCAAAGGATTGCAAACACTTTAGTATAGAGTCCATGTAAGGTGAGCAAAAAGGTTAAGTACAGGTAAACAACAAATATTTGTACAAAAACAATTCTATGTGCAGGTTGTATTTCATGCTGGAGGTGTAGCTCTCCTCAAACACAGGACCTCCATTTAATCTCCTATCCAAGGAATGGCCCTAACCGAAGCTAGGTACTTACTTTCACCTAAGTGAACCGAGTAAAGACAAAGTCGTGTCAAGTGCCTTTCCCAAGGGCACAACATTGGGACAAGTCAGCAGTTCTGAACCTGTTATCTCTTTGGTCACCTTACCAATTGCACCACATGATGCCACCCTAACAGCCTAACTTGTCCCTTGCAGAGGAACATCAGAGCGTGCCTTGCCCTGAGAAGGCTGCTAGCTCAGCAGCAGGAGAAGAGAGCGGCCATCTCCATCCAGAGCCAGTGGAGAGGTCATAGGGCACGGCGGAAATGTGGGGAGATACGGAGGGAGAGACGAGCGCAGGAGCAGGCCACAAGGGAGATGGAAGAGGCCAAGAGAAGGTTTGGGAGACAAACTTTGTGTATTCCAACCTAGGGCTGCATACAGATACGATATTGATAAGCCAAGAAATCAGCATTTATTTACTTGCAAATGACAACCATCAAAATTTGCAGTGTCTTTGATTTAGATTTCTCTTGCAAGTCAAGCTGTAGATTCTTTGCTTGTTGAGAGACCGAATGTCCAAATAGACCACAGGTTGAATTTTTCAGGTACAGGGAACGTTACAGTTACCTACATGAAAACTTCAATGCTGGTACTTGTACATACAGTTTGTACCCTGATGTTCAGTTAAGGTATGCAGACCTACTCTAACCATTTTTCATTCCATGTACAGGTTTGCTTAATACCATATGCATGTACAATGTGTTTTTTGAGCATGTTATCAATTATAGTGGAAGTCTCCTGCAAAAACAACAGAATGCTACATGTATAAACCCTTTTAAGCCATGTTTTACAAGAACATTTGTGTTTGTATGAGTGGGCGTTTTTGCGAACATAATGTTTGTGGGAAGGGCAGCAGCTCTAGGTAAAATTAGTCACACTTTTCCTGGAAAATTAGACAGAAGTGGGCACTTGGCACTTTACACAAACTTGTTTTTCAGCCAGACTATTTTGGCACTTATTGGTCTTCATCCTAATATGGTACGATGTGAGTGTGGAGAAATCAGACCCACGCACTTGTAAGATTTTGTATGGCGTACCGTTTTGTCAAACGTAACTGGACAATATTTTTATGTAAAGCAGGTTATGAAAATGTTAATGATCTTAAGTTTCTTCAGAAGAAAGTTGAAAAACAATCCTGTCATACAGTTATGGCTTATAATTTATAGTTATAGCTTTACCCATGTACTAATAAACTAGTAGACATAATATTATATACATATAGACATCAACTGCTACATGTAAGGGTTCAATATTAGCTCAGAAAAGAACAAGAATTAGTCATGCCTTCCAGTACTATAATTATCAACCTGAGGTGTTCAAAAATGTGTTTGTCTCTAAAACATTATAGAGTGGATCTCATTGCCACAAGTGCTGTTGGGTTATCCTCATCTTATAGCCTTAAACTACACTTGCAGATAGATGTGCAAAGGTTAGATGTGACAGGTGGTCCAGAGATATATAACAAGCTGCTGTCATGCTGCGTGCCTGTGATTGAAGCTGGTGTGCCACTTGTATGTCAAAAGGAAGCTATACCGACAAGGATACAGATATTTGCTGAATTTCAGGGCACAAGAAGCGATAGAAGAAGAGAAGGCCCGACAGAAAGCAGAAGCTGCAGCAGAGATACAGACACCCCCGCACATCAATGGTTCCATCTCACCACAGCTGCAGTGAGTACCATTACATATACGAAAGGCCCAAGACATGAGCAGGCCTGATATTGTATAGCACAAAGACTCATTCTACTCATAGTTAAAATGGCAAAGTTGTAACTTAGTGCATTTTTAGCTCTGTTTGAAAATGTCATTTAGTATACCATACATTGTTGTTTTACTGTATAAGACTATTTGATCACAAAGTAGGCTTATCAAAATGACACTGAAAATTTCACACAAAAGTCAAAATGCTCCACCCATATTAGGAGAAAGTTGACATGCAGGGGATGGCATTTGAATCCATAGTTTTCAACCCTTCACCCCCTACCCACAATTCAGTGTCACATGTCGCTCTGGGCTGTGCCATGGCCTTGATAAACATGTATTTAAACATGATATTGCCGACTGCCATTTTGGAATGAAGCACAATGTCATGTACTTATCTCTTGGATGTTGTTAAGTTCATATCACTCTGCAGTGATACACAGTATATGGTTACTAAGTGCTAGAGTGGGAGGTAAGGTTTGTCTTTCCTCTGCTTCTGCCTGCCCCTCTCAGGAGAAAACTTGAAAGTCCCAAGTATCGAGTCTCCCCAGAAGTCCACAGACCCCCCAGGTAGGTGACTTGCCTGCATCAATCTCGCAAATGTTTGTCAATTTTTCTTCACCTTTTGTTTTCCCCCCTTCCCCTTGCATCCTTTGATATCACCGAGTTCTTTTCTTTTGGACTAATGTTAGTCCCATTTTGTTCTGTTTCCCCCCTTCCCTCGTCCCTAGCCCCTTTGCTGTCGTCTTCACTCTGAACATATAAAAGAAACAAACCTATGCATGCAAACCACAGAGTAATACTCTAACGGTAATGTCTCCATTATGCGGCTGTTGTCTATACACATGTACACACGTCCTACCATTTCTGACCCTCGTTTTTGATTGGTTAACAACTTTGCGTTCCATAGCATTTTGCCACACTATCTTTGCTCTTCTCCCAGAGTCTAAACGCTGCTTTTTTTAATGTTTTGCGTCCTCTTGCCCCGCTCTACATACTGTACATCTTCTTCTACCCATACACCCATCCATGTTCCACCCCCCTCCCCCTTCCTCATGCAATCACCCCCCATTTCATATCACAGCCCTCCGCCCTTCTCTTTGAACCCCTTGTTGTCTGTCCGGACTGATGCCAGCTTATTCACCAGAAGAGCAGCCCAGTCTTGCTATGTTGGAGTGCAGTAAGTGCATGGTATTACGGAAATACTTTCCTGCATTTCTCTCTTCCTTAAAATTTAATTTCTTTTTTTTACTGGCTTTAACTTTTAACTTGTATAAGTCACAGAGTCTTCTACTATTCAGCAATCTGCTTGTTTTCATTTTCAACACCTTCTGCGAAAGCATGCCTTCGGGTTGTTCTGGGAAAACGGAAAACCAGGAGACGCTTTTATGAATAATGTGATTATACATGAGGCTGCCTCCCACCTCCTATGGATAGTTTTTCTTGGAACGGCCCAGAAACATATACATGTACAATGTAGTGCTACATGGTATCTAGTGCTACATGTAGACTGAGGACTTGAGATTAATCCCCAGGCTGATTTACTGGTGGCATAAGATAGTATCAAAGCTGGCCAAGGAGTAGAGCCGGCCAAATTGAGCCAGCAGGCTTAAGGCAGGTGGACTCCCTTTGGCCGGCTCTACTCTGTACGCTGTACTGACATCTTATGCCACCGGTAAATCTGCCTGGATATTACCTGAGATGTTTCTGCCTGTGCATCCTCACATGCCTGTGCATGTTGCACGTTAGTCATATGCAGTAGAACAACACTCTTAGACTTATGTACTGTATTAGATCATACGTTAACGTTTTGCTATTTTTATCATGATATGTATTATGTACATGAAAGGTTGGCCAGGTATCCGTCCTATGGTATGCTCCTCTAATTGCTTCACTACATATTAGTCTGGCTCCTGTAGCATACGTAGTCCACTGGTTAGAGGTCCTGCTTCTCGACCAAGAAGTCATGAATTCAAATCCCATTTTTACTGTTGTTGCTTACTTAACACGTATGCTACTGGAAAGGATCACAGTCCAGACGTGTTAACTGTCCATTGTGCTTGTCGAAAAAAGCTAGGGGAATTTCCCTTGTGCAATGAACCTGTAAATACTGCACTCAGTGTCTGTATTTTTTTGTTTGTGATGACCAGTCACCCATTTGACACCCAAAATGATTATTGATCTAAGGGGCAAACAGGTGATAGACTTTTCTGTGGTGAGGGGATCAGAGGAGTGGACTGAAGATAGTTATTTATGGACGCCAGACTACATGACCTGCACTGACCAGTTTACTGTTAAAAAAAAGTACTAGATAGATGAACATGTTGCTTTGGCTTTCCTGTGGTGTTATGTGTTTACTTACTGATGTCTGTCTCACTACTTTACAATCTCTGTCACTGCTTGCCTGTCTTTCTCACCTTTCTGTACATGCACATGTCTCGCTCACTTTCAGAACTGGCACCTCTGTCAGTTACCACAGTCCAGAGTACCACAACACTCAAGGATACCACGGTGCAAGACACCACCATAGTCTTGGGTACCACAATCCAAAACCTCGGGGTCTCAGACACCACGACCCGAGACCCCGTAACCTTGGATACCGTTCCTATGGTGATCCTGCCTTGCACAGTTACATACGCACACCAAAACCATACAAACAGCAAGACAGTAGGAGACAGTACTCAAAAAGGTACAAGACTTAATGTGTAAATGTATCCTTTCATCTGAATTCTATCTCAACTTAGACTTCAATTTTCAGATTACCAACAGGAGAGATTTTTTCACCCTGTTGTGTGCTCTGTCGCTTCATAACTCTGCTTCTCTGACTTCTAACAATGTTTTGTATAAGTTAACTTTTTGTTTGTGTTCTCTCTGTTCTGTGCTTTTTCTCTGTGCTTAGCATTTGATGCTCATAACTGTTATCTTCAACCCCAATAACAGCCCAAATATATTCTCATGAGTCATGAGGTTTGGAAAATTTTGTGCCTTTCAATATCATTTGAGCTGCAAACTTGTTTCAGAAAAAAAACTGGAAACAATTACACAGAAATAAATCTGTTTGACTTAATAAAACCAGCCAACAATCAGCTTGCCGAACAAGTATCAAGTGTGACTTTTTTATCCAAAGTTTGTTAAATAGAAACGGAATGTGTTTTTCTTTCCCATTTGATAGATGTTAGAAATACATGTGGGGAAATCTTAATATCAAGGAAATACTAAAGCTAAAACAGAGAAAATAAATGTGATTTCTTTAAGTTTTGGTTTTACACATTAAGCTGTATGTGTTTTGTACACCCTAGCTTGACCTGATCAAATGATTCTGATCTGTTACTACATGTTAAAATAACATGCAAAATGTAACATACATGTCCATCCTTATCTAATTTGTTTTTTTTTTACTTGTTAAAACGATGTGTCTGTCCTTGCTAACAAAATGTCCGTCCCTACCCACATCCAGACACAAACCTTTTAAACAAACTGTGATTCGTGTATCCCTTTCACCTACGTATGTCTCTAAAACATGCGTGCATCTCTATCACATTCGTGTGTCCCCATCACAATTTACGTGTGTCCTTGTGCCTCACTCTTATATCTGACCACCCTTATGCTCCTGGTTGTATTTCTAGGGGTTCTGCAGATGCTTTAAGTGCTGGTTCTGCTTTCAACGGGCAGCTAGAAAACATACCATTTATTGACGAGTGAGTTCCCATTTCCCCAAGAAAACTAGATAGATTAACCATAACTGTGTAACTCATATGTTTCTTAGTCAGACTTAGGCATTAGTCAACATGATTCATAGAAGCTAGTAACCAATCAAAAGTGTAATTTCATTTCAGTTTCTTACTGTCTAACAAATTCTTTGCCAGGAATGTTTAACATGCTGTAAACTCTTTTTTGATTAAAACAAATTATGGTGCTTGTCTTGTCTCATTTTTGTGATGGCAAATTTTTTAAAAACTGAATCGACCTAAGTGATCATTAACTTTTTTCTTCCGGACATTTTTGCTATCAAAAGAATCAAAAGAGGCAGCATCAGAAATTTCGAATTATAAAATAATCTTGACAATCAGCATCAATCAGTCAGATATCGAAGCTCTTTGTCGGGTTTGTGTTGTGTTTGGTTGTTGCTCCCTGACTCAGTCTTGCACTACTCGGTTGCCTTCGTTCTCTGTGGTGTTAACGTGAGAACAGTTACATGTGATTGTATTAAACCTTGTTTTGCAATGCTATGCGATGCCTGTTTTTGTACAAGCTTAGTGCACTACATATACATGGCATTGTTATGGTCCAAATCATTGCCGTTGATGTGTTCTGTTTTGTCTGATGTGCGTTTGTTTTGTTAGGGATGCTTCTCCTGTGTCCCCGGAGCCAGACGATACTGAAGTGAAAGCTGAAGAAGACAAGCCACTGCAGAATGAGTTAGTATCCTGCTACTACACAATTATCTTTCTAATAGCATGCATTATGATGTATTTAATGTGCAAACCCATGATTATCTTTTTATGTATGTCATCCTTATTCATGTATGTTTCCTGTATTTCCATTGATACATGTATGGAAAGGGTACTGAAACTCATTGGCCACGAATACAAGTTTTTACCTTATGTATTACCTTACGTGTTGTAATGATCTATATCTTGATATGAACACAATGCATATCAGATATAAGTACTCTAGACTCCCAAAATGACTTTAAGGGAGCAGGATACACTGGATAGCACAGTTTGGTTTTGTGGCTGTGCAAACGATTATTCTACACGTTTGCTGTTAATTGTTGGAAAGATCAACCGGTACATTTGTAGCTCCAGTTGGCACTTCTGATCACTTCCATTCTGAACAGTCTGGCAGTTGTTGTTAATAGACAATTGTTTTGCATTTGAATATTTACCTAAGCAAGAACTCTGATTGGGTCCAAGCTGCATGTGTCTTCTGTAATTGCTTGGTAACCAGGTCTCTGCTGTAGGAGAATACATTGCTTCAGAATCTGATAAATATTTCGAATATCCAATATGATGAATGACATAAGCACCAAACATTAGGGTGCAATAAGAGAAGCAGCCTTTTGCTAGAATAAGACGGAATCGAGGCTCACTAACATTTAAGATGTGGGCATGGCCTTAAGAATGCATGAAAAACTAAAAAACTTAAAATTTACACAAACTGAAACCTGACTGATAACATAGTCTTCGTTGTTGTTGTTGTCTCTGTAATCTGCTCGGTTCGTTGCATGATGGTCACATGTGCTGTAAAGTTGTAAAAAATGATAGATGCATGCAATGGCTCACAAGTAACTCTTCGTTCTTCTAGTACATGTATGTGAATCTTGTATTACCATACAATCATGATTGTGTAAATTAAATAATGCCCCTGTCACACTACTGGAAAAGCTATCAGCGGACAAGTCTGCGAGCTCAAAATTACATTTTCGGCAGTAATGCGCCTGGTGTTGTCTCGATCGTTGCAGGTGATTTTTAGAGATCAGACGTTGTTTGCAGGTCCCAGAGCCCCATTCCGTGCAATTGGTAGATATTTAGGTGAACAAAAAATTACTCTTAGATTTTCAAATAGAGCGACCTTCTTTTTCAAGGTCAATGAACCCTCTGGCCATCAAGAAATACGGCCAAAACTCGTTCACTGTGTGACAGGGGCATAAAGCATGGTTAAGACTACCATTAATCGTGTATACTAACATAACTTCATCACCCAACAGAAGAAGGCCCTCGGCCTCTGGCAGTAGTAACTCGGGCTCTCCCAGGAGGAAGCCTCCGCCAGTCCTGCCCAAACCAAGTTCCAAACATGTGATATCTTCACTGGCATCTAAAGAGGATAGTCAAGAACCCAGACCACGGTTGTCTTCCAGGTCTGTAGTTATCTGTAACCCTGAACTTACAATCATAATATTATGCTACATGTATAGTGTATGGTATTAATACATTTTAGTTGGGTCTTCCTGTAACTCATCCAAAATAACATTCTCTAGAATCTGATCCTAATAACACATATTAATTTGTTCAACATACATTGTACAGTTGTACCTACATGAAGTTTGGCTCAACTGCATATTTGAGTTACCCCTAAAGTTATTTTTCATGTTTTATGCTGTGACTATGTATTGTTGGTGCAATCTTCTTTAATCCTGGACCAATGAAAATGGTTGACAAAGTATGTTTTATACAAGAAAGTTAAACCAATCAAGATACAAAGTTTTGTCTTCAAGCTCAATTTTCTCCTGTCAATGAAATTAAAGGATTCTTGAATCTGTGAAAATGGCTGTAGCGATAACTATTGTTTTTCTTTTGCCTGAATATAAATTATTTGAAGAAAAAAATGGATGGCAGGCCATAACATACCCCTGGCCTGAAATACTGGGGTGTATTCTGGCCTGCTACATTTGTCAACAGCAACCGGAAAACTGGTGTACGCTCAGAAAACAGCATTATACATGTACATAATAAGTCCACGTCAACAATTCACTTCTTATTTCATCTACATGTATTTACTCCGGCTAGTTGAGTAGCCTTGGCTGTATTTTTCTCTATACAGCCAAATAAATCAAATCAAATAAAATCTATTTACTGGTTACCTGCTTCTAATGTTATTAACTTGTTTTTTTCCTAGTGTGAAAGATGTGGCCAAACAGTTTGAGGAGAGAATATCTCCTGCGGAGGAGCCCCCAGTGATGAACAGGGCCATCCGCAAAAGTGCTTCTCTTCCAGCAACAACAGTACGTCACAAGTCCTAATATCTGGGTTTTGATCCTGCATATCATGAAAAGTTCTAAGAAACTATGATGAAATTATATAGATATGATTATGATATATGATGCATATGATTTTTTCAAAGAGAATACTGTAATGAATTTATAACAGTGACTGTTCATCCTTTATAGTTAACTCAATGGATATGGCCGATTCTCCAGTATTCTTGTTTACAGAATTTTTACAAATTAGGTGAAATTTCCCAGAATTCTGGCAGAATTTTCCCAAAATTCTCAGAAAGTTCCTTTAATTCCCAGAATTACTGACCATATTCATTGCCACGTCTTACATCATGCATACTATCGTCAGGTTATCTGACCAGTGTACATGTACTGCCAGAAAGATTTTCTCAGAAATAGACCATCTGTCCAGAACCACAGAATCAGTCCTGTTCCAGTCTTAAAGCAGGCTTGAACCTATCTTCCTTTCAACAGTACAATAAAATAGTGTACTGTTAAAAGGGTCAGCATTGCTTTCATATTTACAAAACTGTTATATCTTTGATAGTGTCCATACTTACAGTATATTCATTGCACAGGTAGATCCTCCTAACTGAGACTGCACCAACTTAAATTTACCTTTCTGTCATCCATTTTGTATGTATGCATGTATTTTGACATTGTTTTTTACTCGTGCTTCATGCTTGTTTTTAGTAGAAGGCTAAGCTAACTAGAGTTCGGCGACCTCATACCTCCATGAAAATTTAGAGCTTTCGTAAATTTCATGCAATTGACTAACACATTAACATAATTTATGCATGGTATTGTTCATCATTGACTAACGTACACATGTCACAATTATAAAATTCCCATTATTAATCATAAAGCAGTTTTGCAATTTTTACATAAATTATGCAAATAAATTCCTCATTACCATATTTGGTATCTGCTTATATTCCACCTATCATAATTAACATGTGTTACATTTATTGAAGTCCAGTTATTGAAAACAATGGAATTATACAATTTCCTCATTAATTATGCAAATTAAGTCCTCATTTGCATAACATGTATATCATTATAAACATCTTTGCCTAAGGTACCCGCATGCCTAATATTTTGCCAATCCATCAATCCATTCTGCAGTTATCCTCTTTAGAATGTCTTGACAAAAATGCCCCTGCAGTTCCGAAATTAAATGTTAGGGGGCTGAAACCTGCCCCACTTTGTCATGACACTGCAAGCTATCTACCAGCCAAATGTCAAGACCATATCACATCCAGGACAAGAGATGCATTGAAAAAACTGCCATGATATAATATCCTCATTGATTATGCAAATGTACTCCTATTTTGCATAATTAGTATTTAAACTTGTACAACATTGTCTAAGGTACCTACATACCAAAAATCATGAAAATCTGTTGTTCCCTTCTTGAGTTATCCTCGTCAGAAGTTTTTGACAAAAATGCCCCTGCTATCCCCAAACTAGACGCTAGGGGGCCCAAAGTTACGTCATTTTTTCCTGAGCACAAGAGCTATCTAATACTTAAAAATCTTGACCATAGCATGTTCAGAACACCGAGATAGCAAAACCGGAAGTTGCGCTGCAGTACCAAGGTCACACACCAGCGGGCCCAAAATTGACCTTGACCTTCGTCTTCCCAACCCCTACCTACATACCAAATGTCATCGTAGTCCATCAAGAGGTTCTCAAGTTATGATGACCACAAATATGCGGACACACAGACACACACACAAACACACACACAGACACACTCAAAACTATACCTCCATTTTTTCATGGAGGTAATTATTGTGCTTTTTGCCTTATACTCAGAAAACATATGTGAATTTTAAAAAAACTATCTTCCTGCACAGGTCCTAGCTGTGCAGACAGCTGATGAAGAGGAGCCCGGAGCCGGACTCCTGGGGTCGCCCTCGTCCTCCACCCCCAGACTGACCTCCCCCACCCAGACCAAGGCCGCGCTCAAGCTCCACCTCTCCGAGGACAACATCACCAACCTGGAGAGGGTCCTGTCCGAGAAGAAGGCCAAGATTGACAGCGGGCAGTCCCCCCTGCTGGAGACGCCCACCTCCTCCCCGAGCACCATCTCCTCGGAGATACAGACCATCACCAAGAAGCTGAGGAAGAAGTTCCTGGCGCCAAGAAAGAGGAAACCATCCAACCTGACCTCAGACGAAGAGGACAGCCTCAAGACACCAGAGTCAAGTAGGTGTTTGTATTTTCTTCATACATGTATTTAATAGGAAGACACATTCGAATATCAAATGAATATGTGATCACTATGCAAAGTGAGAAAATTTTGCGACTTGTTTAAAACATAGAATTGCTAAAGATGGTGCCTTGTTTCGACCACAAAGCAATTTATGGTGGCGTCCGTATCGGCATTTGTCATTTAGTTTAATTACAAAGATAATTGATCAAAATTATGTATGTTTTGGATCATTCGCACTGTCGGTTCAATTGATTGGATAGAGGAGCATATACTAAGTTGAAAAGTTGCGTTTGTTGATTTTCTGCTTATTTCAATTTCTTAATTTAGTGCTGCTCAATAATCAATACAAGAATATAACATAATATAAACTAGACTAGCTATAGACTAGTTGACTAGAGGCTCTATTATGATACAGAAGTTCTATGTAGAAGTATGTATGGATTTTCAAGACGGTTTAACAAGTCTGATCTAGACAAGTGTTATTGTAACAAATATTTAAAAAATCATTACCCTACTTATTATTGAATTCAAAAATAGATGTTTACGTAGTTATAGCATTTAATGAGAGGAAAATTTCTTCATCTGTCCTGGCTCCATTTTCTCTCTGCGTCTCTGCTGTAGTTTTACTCTGCAAGGCCCTCAAATTTCTGCCTATTGCAGCTAGCTTTTTCTTAAGACTGTAGTTAGTGTTGTATACCGCACTGCACAGTCATTGGATCACTCTTTATTAGTTACTGGGCAGTGTGCCAGAGTGGCGTAATGAGGCCAGTTCCCTGTGTGTGAAGAATTTAATTACCAGGGTAGCTGCTAGAAGAGCTATCCTTGTCAAAGTTCCTTTGGTTTGATATCGACCTGATCAGAGATCCTGCAGATGATGTGCCACTGTATGTACATGATTGCAGAGGAATTCAACTGATTTGAATACATTTACATGGAAAAGGGTGCACACTGTCCACTCTTAGGCCCGTTCACACTTGTTTGTACATTCAAGTCCACATGAGTTGCATTTTAACATTATTTTGGCTTAGGTAAAGTCTGTGGCCGAATGAGTGTTTTTTTTGTTTTGTTAGATAGCCAGAATGCACAATGGTGGATCAAAGCAAAAAATAACTTGTTCCCCTCAAACTTTACCTATATGTACATTGAGAGCCAAAAAAAATGTCAAAATGCAACTTATACAGACTTGAAAATTTGCAAAGTGCGAACAGGCCCTCATTTGGTATTGTAGATAATCGGATTATCCCTGATCCAATCAGTGCGCAGTGAAGATAGGGTTTACCTGTGAGTCAATAGCATGGACAGCTGGCCTGGGTACCATCTGGGTAGTAGTTCGCTCCCATGTTCTCTTCTGCTACCCAATTGTGGAACTGCACATTGAAGTTCAAACCTTTTGGTGGTGGTGTCAGTTAATGAGTGAATTATGGAATGGGTTCTAGAGTGCTCAGTCAGACAGGCGTTCTAACACCAAGTGGACAGAGAGGGCATTTTGGGTGTTGAAACGCCTGTTCGAATGTAATTTAATTCACTGATGTGTAGGGACCAATCAGCACCCTCGTCCAAAATTTGGACAATTCCAGACGTTAGAAATGTCTAGGTTCCCAGACTGAATAGCCAAGAAGCGACTGTATATAGTGCATTATAAATGTTGAAGCGAACAACTATCCGTAGGATACCCAGGCTAATAAACTACTGGCTGGCTTCGGAAAGTCATGACATGAGACAGAGTACATGAAGCTGACAGTTGTAGCACGCAGCATCAGTCAGTCTGTTCCCATGCTCTGTCTCCTTCCCCTGCCACCCCAGCTGCTTCTAATTCTCTTAATATCATCAGCAACTCATAACCAGAAGCCTATCAAATATCATCTAATTGTTATGTGCTGATTAGCATAATTGCTAATTGCATTAAGCCCAGTGCATACTTCTACACTGTACATATCGACGCATTCCCTTTTGCTTCATGTTTGGGCATATTTACTTTTAAAGCAAAGCCATTTCTCTTGTTCTGTATCTACGTATCTTTTGCATGGTAAGTAAGTTACACCTCTCATATTTTGTTCCAATCTAATTATTAGTTCTGCCCGTGCATGTGTCTTGTGTCCATATTTTATTATCATTAATTTTGTTTGTAAAGAAAACAAAACATTATGTATATAATTTTGACAGCTTTGTTGATTGTCACGTCACGTGTCTTGCATGTTTGTTGTTGTCGTTTGTGCCCTAAGTTGGAGTGGCAGTGCTGCCGCCTTTCTGTCCAACCGCTGACGATAACGCGCCGCCGCCGCACCACGACTTGAAAACGACGAGCCTGAGCAAGGCTGTTGAATGTGGTGCATGTGGCAAGAATGTAGTCAAGGAGGGGTCAAAGTGCAACGGTGGGTGCATGTCCAGATGATGAGAAAGAGAACAAAAGTTACGTCAAGTTCTGCCATTGAACGCCTTGAGTTGCCAGAAAACATTTTGCAATACTCATATTGTATATAAATTATGGACCTTTTTGGAATTATGAAGCTTTCAGTTGTCAATCTGACATGCTAGAAAGTTTTGATATAAATGTTCAAATGAAAATACATATACTTAGTTTAAAGATACAAAGCTAAACCAATAATTAGGCTTGTTTGATTTGCATTTGCTTTTGTTCAATGTGATATATATTCATCATTTAGTTTTGTTTGATATCTTTAGTTACTAATTGTATGTTACTGTCCTCCTTATTTCAATAGCTTTCCCAAAGCCTAAAATGTCTACATACACCCGTTACTATAAGTTTCACAAGTTTCCAGTGTGAAAAGAGCCCCAGGTTTGAATTTTTTAAGCCAAAATATGATTAATATATAGTTATAGTCTGGCCATGAGTACATGTATATTGTGGCTAGCTGATAGTGAGAACTTGTCATTGTTACATACGCTTATACATAAAATGTATGATTTGTTGTCTGATTGTGGACCTTTCCCCTGACCAGTCTGTAACCAAGTGTTCCACGACCGCTGCTGTATGAAGGCTCTGACGTGCTATCCCAGCGGGAGCAGCAAACAGAAGAAACGCTCCAAAGCGGTGGCTGAAACGGAGAGGGTCCCCAGCCCCGCCACAGGGATGAACCTTAAGGGTGCTTCTCTAGAAAACGTGCCGACCAACGTGGTCATCAGTAATGCTTACGACCTCAGGCAGATTGATGCATTCCTCTTGAAGAAGGTTAGTCAACTGTGGATACTGAGTAGCCTGATTTAATTGCGCTTCTTAGGCCCGTCCTACATTGCCGCGCGGGAGGAGCCTACTAGCTCCGGATAGCGGAGTTTGCGTTACACAGACTAGATACTGAGGTCTCTAATAAGAGGTTACACATGTATATTGAACTATTTTATTTTAATGATATTGATACAGTTTGTGATTTTCGATTCATATGATATATTTATTCCTTTAACTTTCAAAGTTTTTTTTTCATATTCCTAAATGTACTTTGCCTTAGAAACTGAGAGTCTGAAAGTTTTTTTTTTTCATCTATGAATTGTTTAATCTAACATGACCAAAGTACCAGTAATGATTGCAGTTGGCCAAGGCCATGATTAAACTTCTGGAATCAACTTATTGTTAGATAAGCTAAGAATGAACTCACTAAGTGTTGCTGTTGTTCTTATAGATCAATGACATGAATCAAGATGATGGGCGGAGGGATACGATCGTGGATGTTGTGTTCAAGAAGGCCATGAGGGAGTATCACAGTGACCTAATCACCACGTATTCTGCTGCAATATCGGTGAGTTACTCGTCTAGTGATATGTTATTCTTTTTATCAGTTATATTGAGATAAATTCTGAAGAAGGATTGAGACGTACATCTAGTTGATAAGTTAAAGGTCTCATAGTCTTGGGGCCATTTTAAGGTGCATTGGGTTGTTGATCTACTGTGTCTTGGGCATAGTTTTGGAAGACAGAGCCCATCTCTCTTCTGCCACCTTTTACCTCCCAAAACGAAGTCATGTATACCCATATTCGAGACGTTCGGTGTAATATAACCAGCTGCTGCCGCGCCAAGTGCCTGTGAAGCTGGTGCGTTACGCCGAACGACGGTTATACCGGCTATATAGATACAGATACAGATACATATTACATCTTGATGTTGTGAGTAAAGTTGTCTAAAGTGCCTTTCCAAAGGACACCACATCTAGCCAGGAGTGGCAGGAAAGGAACCAGTGACCTCTCAATCCAATTTCCACTAACTGTACATGTTGTACATGTATGCCACCAGTTCCACACATCTTCACGTAATGTGCTCTATTCCAGACCAATGAAGAGGTGACCCTGCGGTACAAGGACCTGATCTCCAAGTTTGAGAAGGTGCTGGAGAACGTTGTGAGTAAAGAGAAGACCAGTGCCAAATTCCCGGTCACCCTGGGGATCAACGCCTTCAGGGGCTTCCTGGACGAGTTTGTCAGGAACTACAACCCAGGGGAGAAGCAAGTCAACAAGGTAGACATTTCCTTATTTCAGTGAGCAAATGTGAATGAGTGAGGGAGGATGCGAGGGAGATAGGGAGGGTTGGAGGGAGTGCTTTTGGATTTGAAAAACTAGAAAATTGTAAAAAAAAAAGCATATCTTTTATACCTTTTGGATATTGATACAATCATGACAGCATTAAGAAAGCCTGACAGCATATGAGATAACTTTGGTTGATATCAGAGCGGAAATTAAAGAAAAGACATGTTAAACAAAACAAAGCCTATTATTTCATGAAGATAAAGTTACAGGCTAACATGTCTTCAAGCTTCAAAGAATCAAATCTGATCAATATGTATTATGGCTTTTCCACAAGGATTTGTTCTCGTACAATATATTTACAACTGTCCTATTATTTTCAGACAAGCCCCGTTCGGTACAAGAGGAGGAAAAAGGATGATTCATTTGTAAGTATGCAAAAAAAAGTCATGTATATAATTATGTATGTCATACATATAAAGCTGTTCATCAAAGCAACATATTACTGTTTGTGTTATCATGTACAGTAAGTCATAAAGGAGAATTTGAAAGAAACTGTTGCCAGTCAGTAACTGTATTCTTTGCCCATGTACATTGAAATGTATTGTGTTCTTCTTAATGTTGACACTCACGTTGTTGACACACACTAATGTTCTTCTTGATGTTATGAACCCAAATAATTAGTTCAAGTGCTATGTTTGTGCAATGACCCATTTCTCTGCAAGAGATGGAAAGATGTACTGACAACTTTGTTTGCTTTTCCAGTCTTTCAATGGTCACAGATACGAGACAGTCCAGTTCAACATTGCCACGTTCTGTGAGCAGTGCTCCAACCTCATCAAGTCTGGGTCAAAGGGCATGCTGTGCCAATGTAGGTGCCATTCTATCCTCATGAATATTCATGTGTAACCAAAGTGGGAATCAATAATAGAATGAAGTTTTGTGATGTATGAAGGAAGTGGCTTTAGTGGTGAAGTTATTGAACAGCGGTAGAAACATTCAGTGCCACATACAGGGATAGTACTGTGTGGCATCATTTCAGTACGGCAAACAAGGACAGTATTGTGTGACATTACAGCAACGCAGACAGGGACAGTATCATGGAACAGCCATTTTAGTACCACAGACATTGATAGTTATGTATTACAGCCATTAAGTGTCACAGACAGTGACATTATTGTTGGACATTATTTCAGTATCACAGAGAGAGAAAGTATTGTGTGACATTTCAGATCCACAAACAGGGACAGTATTGTGTGACGTCATTTCAGTACCGTAGACAGGGACAGCATTGAGGAACAGCCATTTCAGTGCCATGGTCAGGGACAGTATTGTGAGATATCCATTTCAGCACCATAGACAGGGACAGTATTGTAATTCAGTGCCACAGTCAGGGACAGTATTATGACATATCCATTTTAGTACTATAGACAGTGACAGTATTTTTTCAGAACAATTGATAGGGACAGTATTGTGTGACATTATTTCAGTCCCACAGACAGAAACAGTATCATGGGACAGCCATTTAAGTACCATTGACAGTGACAGTATTGTGATACAATATACAACCATTTCAGTAACACAGACAGATACAGTATCATGGGACAGCCATTTCAGTACCATTGACAGTGACAGTATTGTTAGTCAATCATCTAAGTATCACAGAGAGGAACAGTATTGTGGTACAGCCATTAGGTAACACTCACACACACACAAACAGTATTGTGTACAGGGATAACATGTTGAGATAGTAGTAATGTTTGACATCCCCTTACAGTATGCAAGTTTGCTTGCCACAAGAAGTGCTACCAGAAGTCAGGACATTTCTGCAAAGGATTCCTATATAGAAAGAATAGGGTAAGTATCAAAATAGTAAATCTATCCTTACTTTCCTTTTAAATTGTGCACCCCTTAAAGTAAAAGATGAAAAAGCACTAGAAGAGAATATTGACCTTGTTTTAGAATTTTTCAAAACATTTATCATGTTGTCTTCTCTTACCTTAGAATTCCTTCCTTCATGATATTACTTTGTACAGTGTTTTTATATAAACCTTTTTGGATTTTCAAGAAGCTATCTATAGTCAGCTATTATTTTTATGCAGTGTACACATTTGTATCTATACATCCATTTCAGTCCTTAGATATACTGATCTTCTACAAGCACATACATTCATTTCCTCAGTGCTAGTAGGGCATTATATATCTTTGCATCATGCATTTGTACTGGAAGCTGCTAGTCTGGTATGCATCCTATCCTGGCTCAGGCTCACTCATCTGATCGCTTCCCCAATGAAAAGGCTGGCACCTGTCCTCATTTAAATGTCTAGCCCGTATGTCATCAATCATTAGATATTTCTTGGAAATAGTGCAATGTCACCATGCCGTTTCAGAGAACTGTTTGACATGGCAGGCCAATCATAGCTCTAACTTGATTGTAGTTTAGGCTTATAGTCAAATCCTCTATCAACTGGTGCCAGACTTGTGAGCTGGAAAGCAATCACAGGAGCAAACATGAACAAGAAGAGAATGATACTCTGCTAAACTACATCTTTTTTTCCGTGTGTAGAATTCTGGCTCGTATGAGGACCAGTACTTTGGCGCAGACATCTCCACGCTCCTGCCAGAAGGGCGGAAGGTTCCGGTGCTGGTAGAGAAGTGCATCAGCTTTGTGGAGAAGGAGGGGCTGTACACCGTGGGCATCTACAGAAAATCGGGCGCTGCGGCAAAGATTAAACAGCTGAGGGACGCGTGCAATGCAGGTACGATGACATAAAGCAAGTTCATTACCTCCGCAAAAAGTGTGGGATTGTTTTCGGTTTGTTTGTTTTTGTGTATCTGTTGTTTTTTAATATTATGGAATGACAAGATGTGAGGCAAAAGATTGTGTACAAGGTGGGGACAGACAAACTTAGTGAGACTCTTGTAATGAGTAAAGAAATGACCAAAGTGATTAGACATGAACCCTGAGCCCCCTTTTGGTGTACATTTATGTTTTGGTACCATGCATATATAATGATATATGTTCATAGATTTATTAGGACTCGATGGAATCTGCATCTCTGTTATGTTTTATCTGAGTCATACCTCCCTCATAACCTCAACAAAAAGAGGCCTGCAGGCTGATTCGGACTTCTCACGAGTAGATAAAGGTTCAAACAAGCCTCTTCAAATGTTGGTTTCACAGGCTGGCAGGAAAATCCATAGACAGAATTAGTAAGAAATTTACAATAATGAATATAAGTATCATATATGTAAAAGAAGACATGTTGGCTGTACTCACTTGTTGGTTTATGATATGCTTATAGATCACTAAGTCTTGTAAGGTATAATACAAATGTAGGTCACCTGGCACGGTGGTCACGTTGCTAGGGTATTATCCGCGTTGCCAGGCCAAAGTGCTCCGCCCACAAGCCGGCCCGCGCGAGCCGTGGCGGTGTGAAAAAAACAACACAAATTTCATCCAACATAACGCACGATATGATTATCACATCAGGAAAAAAATATGTGCACACGAAAATTACATTAGTTCGCCTTAAAAATATCTCAATTATTTGGGATGACCATGTGCAAAACGCTTCAAATCGCCCGCTGTTCCATGTGCGTATTGGAGGTCGTTTGGGGTCACTGAACTTTGAACTTTGAATTTAATGCTCTATTTTACGCACCAGGCAAAGCTTTGATCTATGCTTTAGACTTTAGGACCTCTAAGAATATTTCACCTTATGCAGTTTTAAGTGTCTACGACATTTTATCTAATTTTGTCACATTTTCACTACGTTTTGTCCCATAGTTCCACAGCGATGGAAGAGAATCGATTGATTTTTCTCCAAGATGGCAGCGATAGTTTTTTCTTCACGATGGAGTTTTTTTGGTCAGCTTAAGTGTTAACTACCGGGAGATATGGCTCAAAATAAGAATTGTACGTTTTGTTCAGATTTTCACGTGGAAGAATGGCTATGCTCTTGACTTATAATTAGGTTGTCGGCGAACATCAGAGCGGTTTGTTCTTGCCTCCGTACGTTCTTACTACAACAACTTACCTGGGACGGCAGTGATATGGAAATGAGCTGGCGTGGCCCCATTGTTGTCGTCCCGGGCGCGAAATTTGAGAGAGAATTGCCTGTAGCAAATTATTTGTACAGTTTGTTGTGTCTGCAAGAAGCTACCATTAATTCTACAAGATCTTTAGTGCACTTTCGCAGCTGCACTTTCTCCCATAGTTAAGATTATTTTAGAAATTTTGAACGAGGTTCCAAATAGTAAAATGGCGTCTTTTCGACTTTTGTAAACAAAAGAGAAAACCGGTTTCATCCGGTTCCGCTGTCAGGTAACAACACTACATATCTGACCCATACTTCACAAAAGTTTGATCTACTACTGTGCTTCTTTGATAGTTAAGTCTAAATCTTTTTCTTTGTAGTAATGAACCGTTTTCATTTTTCTACCAAGGGCGCCAAAAGTTGAGTTTTTTCGTCTAGTGTATGCAAGCCGATAGCACATCAAACGCTTGGGTGTGTAATCTTACAAAGCTTAGTGAATTGCGAACTGCAGATTCTGTTACAAAATTCACGGGAATATAAAATTGTTTCTACAAATGGAGAACGAAGTTTTTTTCTTCATTTTTTAGTTATTTTGTAGGACAGGACTAGACACGCCGGTTCGTGAATCTTGATTTGAAGACGCGCTTTGTCGTGAGGTCAGTGTGCATTGCGTTCTCCGTGTGCGGTAACTAAGCTTCCGTGCAAATGTTCAAAATATGAATTTCACTTCACCAAGAAACTAAACTGGTGTCCTGTCGTTCAATTGTGTGTGTGTATGTCTGTGTGTGCGTGTGGAGTGAGAGAGAGAGGGAGAGAATATTAGACTTCCGTAGGAAAGGCCGGGTTGTGTTTATATTACGGGCGGGCGGGCTCTACGCCGCCCCCGCTGAATCTTGCAGCTGCGCCCGGCAATGACGCTCACGGTAAGTTGGGTGAATTTTCATGGTGTTGCGGTTGCTATGCTTTCGTCCGTGTTACCATGCGTTTTATTACTACTTCAAATCCATTCTATAGTATAAGGTATAGTTTAAACAAAGAAAATTGCGGGGCAAAGGACGCCAGTTTGAAGTTTACCATGTGATGTAATGCCCAGCGTATTACGGATATCGATACATTCGCCACGTCAAGCGCTGGTATGGACCTAGTTCATTTACAGAAAGACGAGAATATAAGGAGTTTGTTATTTGAGAGAACACGTTTATCAAAAAACGTAGGTTGCAATTATTGTCTTATATTTAAATTGAGTTGTTGTGTATACATGACAGGAACAGACACGCCGGGACTTTGGTCAAAGACACAATATATCAAGGGGTTCGTTACGTTTGGGTCTAAGTATACTAGTATGTTGAGCTTTCATGTTCTAGATATAGATACTCATCTTCGCCGAAAAACTACTGGATTTCTATCACTCAACTTTTTGTGTGTGTGTGTGTAAAAAAAGGCACGGATAATTTTCCGAGTTGTGTCTGTAAACGACGCCCACTGCTCCGTCCCAAGCGGTGACCCGGGAGTGACGGTAACTCCTTCGATCTTTGCTCACCTAAGGTTTAGTTTTAGCATGTTGGGTAATATATAGACAAATATATAGTTCAGAAAGAATTAAAACGGTGGTTTCAATGCCGAGCTCCAGCGTGAGAATGGCCGACAGAAAAGCTCAGGTATTGTTAACTTGGTAAGTGGAGAACAATGGGGGCGGAGAAAAAACGCGCATATGAAAGGAGCAAGTTCGCGTAAAAAAATAGCTCAACTTGGAGCGACCAAAACAAATGTAATCCCCGCCTACAACGGCGTAAACCAATCAGCTATTGTTGCCAGTAGTGAAATGGATGATTGACATTGATTTCCTCATCCATATGCATGATTTGCGAGTGAGGATTTTTGAGGGCCTTTTTGACCACCGTGTGGGGTATGCCCATAATCAGGTTCCTGGCACATGTGAAAAAAATAGTAAGTGATCTATATGCTATATGGCAAACTTTTTTTTCAAGCCCACCTTTTCTCTCCTTACAGACGTAGACGCAGTTGACATGGAGGCCTACCCCATCCATGTGGTCTGTAACGTGCTGAAGCTGTTCTTCCGAGAGATGGCCGAGCCGCTGCTGACCTACGCCCTGTATGAAGACTTTCTCAGATGTACAGGTGAGACCTGTGTGACTGTACATGTGGTGGTAGATTGCTTATTTTATAACCTTTATAAAGGAAATAGGAGGTTTTGTTTTTGATGTGCATTTGTATGTGTGTGATGTGTGTTTGTGAATGTGTGTTTCCAACCTATTTTTGCCAGCATGACTGAAGAAGCTATGGGTGATGGATTGTGATGATGTTTAGCTTTCAAGTGAAGTACGTGTAAGGATAATCTTCATGAAGGACAAGGTTAATTCTGGTTCTCACACTGGCTTACTATGATACTGCAGCAGAAGTTATAGTTTTTATATCCTCTGTTTTGGCCATGCTGTATGTGTTATGGTCGTGTTATGTCTTTGGGATGGTAATAAATGGTAGAGATTAGGGCCCTCCCTAGTACATTTAGCTTGTGTTTGAACTGCGGGCTTTTGTTGGAAATACGTGAAGTTTTTTTATACAGTCACAAATTGACAATTACTATCAATTTGATTTCTTTATCTAGATTTTGTTATGTAACCTGACAGTGTAAACATACATGCAAAAAATAGTTCAGACAAATAAAAATCTCAGTCTTACACAAATTTATTGCTCTAATTGTCGTATAATTGTGCACTTACTTTTCTTGTAGAGGCCTATTAAAGTGCTGATTATCATTACAATTTGTAAAACACCGTATGACACCTCGTACATTTGTACAGTCACCACTGATGTATAATTTCAGTAGAAATTCAGTAAATGCTTGTGCTTTCACATTCAATATGTACTATGGTGTTCACTATCAACAGTCAGCATCGGCCTTCTATTTTGAGAATTTCTTTTAGCACAAAGTAGTTTCAAGCAGAACAAAATAGTAACTAAGAATAGTGTACAGTACTTTGCATTATGCTTCAAGCAGATGTTCGAGGGGAAAATTTTGACTTTATCATGTACCCATTTATTCTGTCAGCCAACCATCATATGATAAGAAGGTCACAATCTTCCCCATCAACCTCTGCTTGGAGAGCATGGTATATTACTCGGAAATCACTGCTTGTTACATTTTTGGTGTATGTTGGCAAAGGCTGTGTGATAAATACAAAGTGTCAAAGTGCATTACTTTTTTAATTAAAAATTCTCGTCAACTAGCCTTTTTACAACTAAAGAAGCTTACATTTTGTTAATCTTAAACACTGACATAAACTAAGCTCACTAAACAACAGAGGTGCTACCTTGTTATTTCATCAGTTAAGTTTCAAGTGTGTCTTGCCAACCAGACGTACCATTACATCATTGTGATCAAGTTACAAAGTGAACTACATTTGATACTTGATTTGTTGTATAATCAAGAGTGGCTGTGGTGGTTAAAACATGCAAGTGCCACAGACAGAGACAGTATTGTGTGACATCATTTCAGTACCATGGATAGACATGTTTTTTAATACTCTGTATTATTTCAGTACCATACATTAAGACAGTTTGGTGTGACATCATTTCAGTACCGTGGATAGAGACACTTTTTGTGACATCTTTCCAGTACCTCAGACTGACAGCTTGTGTGACATCATTTCAGTACCTTGGACGGAGACAGTTTTCTTTGACATCATTTCAGTACCACAGATAGTAACAGATTTGTGAGGCATTAATTTAGTACCAAGGAAAATCACATTACTTCCTGATATGTTTCCTTTCATACTGGAAATGGGTTCCAAATTACAGTGGAGAGTATCTCAAAAACTGATAACACTGACTTTTGTCATCACTTGGCTTTCCTTCACACGTGACCTGACCGAGCCATCACTAAGCCCTGCCGTAGATGTCTTCTGTTGCCATGGAGATGTTGACGTCCCTCGGGATGGGAGGCGGGGGGAACTTTCCCCTGATCACTGGGCAGGCTTCCTCGTAGATGGCCCTCGGTGGGGTCACTGGGGTCAGGTTGTTCTGGGTCATCTTCCAGCGGCTGGGGCTGTGGGGCGGGATGTTCGGCTTAAAGCCGTGGGCACGCTGCTCCATCCTTTGGCCCGGGACGGGCAGTGCGCGGTTGTTGGTATTGTCGTGCGGGGCTTGGTTTCGAGGGTGCATGTCGGAGCGGGTGAAGAAGTCGGGTGACCTCTGTCCCTGGTGGTGCGACGTGGTCATCTTGCTGTTGGCATGCCACTTGGCGCTCTGGTGAAGGTTTGCGGCGGCCGCCGCGGCAGCAGCAGCGGCATCCCTCTCCCTGCGATTCTTCAGGTACAGGCAGACCACGCTGAAGATGACGAACGGAAAGCTGAGGGCAGCCGTGCCTCCGATGATCGCCCCTGTGAGGTTGACACTTGAGGACGAAGCTGACTTCTTCTTCTCATTGGTGGCTGGCTTTGTCTTGAAGGACAGGCAGTTGGTTGGGGAGACGGGAGCAGCCGTGTTGATGCAGACAGTGTAGCTTGTAGCAGGCTCCAAGCCCTGTATGGTGTAGCCAGCATCGCTTGCCTTCAAGACTGCCGTCTTTATCTTCTTTTTCTCCTCTCCTGCCTTGCCAAATGCCAGGTGATACTGGTTGGAGCTCTTCTGTGGCGCCCAGGTGAGCTTGGCTTGGTTGGACGTTATGTCCTCCAGAGCGGCGACCAGCAGGGTTGGTTTTGGAGCTGACTTGGGACAGGAGGAGGTGCAGGAGACGTTGAGAGGAACGAAGGTGCTGGTGGACCCGCCCCTGTTGGAGGACTCGCAGGTGTAGCCGGGCATGTCCTCCATGGTCAGGTGCTTGACCGTCAGCAGGAGCGCGTCCTTCCCTCCCGTCACCTGCACCCTGTCGGTGAAGCGCCGGGTGGCGACCGGTTTCTTCTGCGGGCCCAGCCACCGGACGGCGAGCGGCTCCTCGCCGCTGGCGTTGCAGGTCATGAAGACCGCCTGCCCCTCCCTCAGGCTGAACTCCTGCGGGTAGTGGGTGACCTTGTTGGTCGGCGGGACGCACTCGAAGAGGCTCTTTGGGACCCCCATGACCAGCATCCCTTCCAGACGGGCGGGCTTGACGCAGAAGACGCTCTCTTCGTCTTGTACGACATCTTCCTTCTCCTCCATGTACTGACGCAGCCAGTTGTTGTCGCAGTCGCACCTCCACGGGTTGGCTCCGAGGTGAGCTCTACGCAGCTGCTTGTTGTAGCGGAAGAAGCTGTTGGGGAGCGCGGTGAAGCGGTTGTTACGGATGTTGAACTCCAGCAGCAGGCGGAGACCCTGCAGGGCGCTGCTGGGGGCCGAGGCGAGCATGTTGCTCTGGAGGTCCAGGCTGGCGAGGAAGGAGGACTTCTTGAGGGCCGCCCAGGGGAAGGTGGTCAGCATGTTGTGGGCCAGGGAGAGGTGCTCGCTGTGGTGGAAGATGGTGAAGGCACTGGCTTCGATCTGGACGATCTTGTTGTTGTTGAACTTGATTGTGGTGAATGACATTGGCCTCCAAGTCTGGAATCATAAGAATGGCAAGAATGGCATTTATAGGGTTAAAATGACTGTTAATCTTTAGACTTTGTTGACAAAAGGAACATTTATGTGAGATGTGTAGAAACTATATTATGTAATAAGGTATTTTAAACATGGATGAATTGAAAATGACTTTTGAAATTAGGATAGTCTCAACTTAACAAATTCTGTTGACAAATGGAACTAAGGTAAGGATCATTGAAAAAAGTTTATCTCGGGTAAAATTGTGAAAGATATACATATGGGTTTTTGTGTATCTTTGGACAAATTTTGATTGGCTGTTGCCTTACAGTTCAACTCAGTATTTTTGATCACATGTTTTTGGCTAAGTGTTGCAGATACATGTATGAATAGAATGCAATTCCATAGAAATCGTAACTATTTCTATCAATGTGTTGTAAAAGATTTGTTTGCCATGTGCCATTTTTCTTGAAACATGTTGACATCAATCACATTGTGACGGGTCTACAGCATATAGTGTATGATTGTGTATGTCTTGTAGTTTGGCATCAAAAGCAGTACTGTTGCTGTTTGCAATCCATGCAAAAGGCCATTCCTTTTGTTTTCTGAAGCAGCAATTGACTGAACCAAGCTATTTGATGAAATGGCTTCAAAGACCCAACAGTGCATGGTTCTCCTTGAAGCCAGTCAAATTGACCTACTTACAACTAATGCTCAGCAGTAGTGCTGTTTCCGGCATGGCGGTACATGTGTGTACAAGAACACCAACCACAGCATACAATATCTGTAAATCTCTTTTTCAAAAGCTCTTAGCTAGATGAATATTGGCTTGTAGAAAACATGTATTGTGTGTACATAATGTCTTTAAAAACCGTAGGATCCATCATTGATATCTTACCATCAAGTCGGATTCGAGAATCCGCGTGATCTGATTGTAGCTGACATCGATTTCCTCGAGCCAGGTCTGGTAGTGCTGTCTGGTGGTCAGCTCGGGCACGGCAGTGAAACCCTTTCCCTTGCAGTCGATCTTGTCATTGGAACAAGAGCACTCCTTGTTGCACGGAGGCTCGTGTATCTGGCCCAGGAAATCCTCAGGAAATTTGAAGTGGCCCCTGTGCATGAAAGAGCAATATCGTTAATCTCTGGTGTACATATATTCATTAAGTTTTATTTCATTAAGGGACTTGATTTCACTGAGTTTTTTCAGGGTGTTTCAAGTTTGCAGTTGAAACAGTTCTGTAGAAGTACAGATGTATGTAAAATGAAAAGATGTTTCAAATCCCTACAAATGATGTACAGTATCATTTTCCTGTTGAGTGACCACTGCGTGATTAAAAAAAGCTAGACAGTCGATCTGATACCTACCAGTTTGGGATGGAGAAGTCGAAGGCTATGGCCCACCCAGTGGTACCCTGACTCAAGCACAGGACGAACAGAAGGGTAGAGGCAGGAGTCATGATGGCGAGGTGTTTTGCTACCCAACTGTCAAAGGTGTCAAAGCAGACCAATCAATCTGGGCTAGACCATACAGAAACAAAAGTAGGGGTGTTTGAAAATATGTGTAACATTTATTCTGTTGGTCGTCAACCGTCAGTGTATAATGTTGACAATAGTGAAAAGTGCTGAAGCTCATTATCATACAGTCATAGATAATCATATAATGGTTGTGGTCTCACCAAGAAATGGTGAGATTCGGTGTTTTTGGTTTCCCAGTGGCAGAGCCCAAAGTTTATCATCATGCATTTATTCTGCATGACCATGTATACGGTGTACATATTCAAATACTTCTTGAGCCTTTATCTACGAAAGGAGGAAATTTTTTAAATATCTTGTTTTGGAACATTGCTGTTTTGTGCCGACCGAAATGACTAAAACATTGATAGCCTCTGCGTCAGAAGCGGATAAGAAGCAGAATTCAAAAGAAAATGTTGTGAAAGAGTATATTTCATGTAGGCTGCCCACAAAGTTGTGAATAATTCAGTTAAAGATTATTTTTTTTCACCTGAGAGAAGTGAAGTCACATCCTGGAAACAGAATTGACGTAATTGTCGACAGCAAGGCAACCTTGGGTATGATATAACGGAAAATAGATACATCTGTATCTGTATCTATATACTATTAGCCGGTATAACCGCCCTATGTAAATAAATAGAAGGGTGGAAGTTATGCCTTTTTTTATGTTGCTGGTGAGTTGTTTGGGTGGAAAATATAAATGACGCTCTGCTATACTTACTAAAGATCAGTGCATTAATGTATCCTGTCCAATAGACCTTCTATTTTAAAGTCAATAGTGTAAATTTCAGCAAAAATCCTCAATGGTCATATGCAGAAGAAAAAAAATCAACCCCCTGTTTTCATGTTAAATGTCTTAAGAAAAGCTGCTTGTGGGTCCAAACCTCTACCACTTCTTAACAAACCTATCTGCCATCTGCCACAAAAATGACCAAAATATGTTCAGAACATGAGAACGATATCAAAACCAGAAGTCTTGCTGCAGTACCATAGACAGTCACTAGGAGGCCCATAATCGTACATCATTTTATTTCCAGCAGCTACCCATATATCAATATCAAAGAGATCCATCCACAGCTTCTTGAATTATGCCTTCCATAACACTCATACAAAACATCACCTTCTTGGCAAAGGTAACTATAGGTATATTGTTAATATGTTATTTTGGGTTGAAAGTCTTACGCATTGTATATCTAATACGTAACTCTTATTCTTGTCATTTATAGTGAAGAAGACAGCAAGGGAAAAGGAAGCCAAAACACCTGGTGAGGTTGTGTTTACTCTAAATTGTAGTATAATTGACTATATATGCCTGTTGCTGTTACTGTGTATATTCTGGAATGTGCATTTGCTCCATATTGAATAAAATTTTGCAAAATAATGTACACTTGCAGCTCATGATCATATAGTGTATGTTAATGGAACAACAGAATATTGTGTTTTTTATAGTAGACATTATACTTTTATAAAAAGACACGTAAAACACTGTCAGCTTCACCTTAGCCTGATTAAATCTCGCTTATAGCAGCCCGCCAAACATAAACATCCGCCAGTGCGGGGTGAGTTTGTGCTACACAGACTAGTTTCACCTGTACATTCAACTTGTCATGTGTCTAAAAACGGACAGGAAATAGCAGAAAAGACTCAAAAGCCTAAACCTGTTCCCATCATTGTTACAGAGATGACAGAGGAGGCCAGAAGTGAAACAATTCGTGCCATCTATGACATCATCGACAGACTCCCCAAGCCAAACCACGACACGTTTGAGAGACTGGTGTTCCACTTAGCAAGGTAAGAATCTCTTGAACAGCAGTTTGGCTCGTCTTTGAAAGGTTTCAGTTGCCCGTAATGATTATTTGATGAATTTGTCTCTGCCATGGCTTTTTTTTACTTAGTTTTGTGTTAAGCAAAGTCGCTGCTTTGCAATGTGCATAAAACTTTGTGGATCCAGTTGACAGGTTAGAAGCCTACATGGGCATGCTGTGAGGAGTTATATTCTTCCAATTGAATGGGTATAAAAATCCAACAGCCTTACAAAAATGTACGTAGTACATGTGTATTGAGCCTCGGTGAAATCCTCAGTGATCAAGCCTTTGTATGTAAAAGGTGATCAAGCCTCTGCATGTAAAAGGTGATCAAGCCTCTGTATGTAAAAGGTGATCAAGCCTCTGTACATGTATGTAAAAGGTGATCAAGCCTCTGTATGTAAAAGGTGATCAAGCCTCTGTACATGTATGTAAAAGGTGATCAAGCCTCTGCATGTAAAAGGTGATCAAGCCTCTGTATGTAAAAGGTGATCAAGCCTCTGCATGTGAAAGGACATTTACAGAGAAGAGTATGACATTGTGTGATTTGACTGAAAACATAAACTGTAGCAAAGCTGCATTCCACTCAGCACTACTGCAAGCTACTTGAGAAAAACACAGTCCTTGACATTTATTGAAATTACTGCTTTACCCAACTTTACCCAAGGACCGGTGCAATGGCCTAGTGGGTAGAGTGTTCGCCTTGTATTCGGTAGGTCGTGAGTTCGATCCCCAGCCGAGTCATACCAAAGACTTTAAAAATGGTGCATGTTGCTTTCTCTGCTTAGTACTCAGCATTCGGGAAAGAGTATGGAAGTTGATCACACACCACTACCATTGGACTAGCCCCCTGCTGTAGTGATGGCGTTGTGTGGCCCAGGGCTAAGGAAACAGAGATGGGTGCCGCCCTATGCACCATTAGGCGCAGGAAGGGTTTAACTTTAACTTTTAACTTCATTGTTCACTTGCAGGGTTGCGTACCATGAGGACTCCAACCTGATGACTCCCAACAGCCTGGCTATTGTCTTCACCCCGTGTATCCTCCAGACCAACAAAGAGCTGTCCCCGCTGGAGAGCATGCAGCACATCTCCAAAACAACAATGTAAGGATCATCATTTTGTACTGATGAAGGCGGCAGATGGTCGTCGAAAAGTTAAAGATAGTTGTGTAATGAAGAAGACTTTGTTCAATAATTATTATTTGATCTACCAACGTGATGAAACTATATGTATTTACAGCAATTTGTAATTGTAAGCAATTGTTTTTTATATATTCTCAGGGGTCATCAATGGATTTGATATACAGTATTTTTCCTTTTATTCACATTTTATAGTCTGAATGTGGAACATTTGTATGAAAGATTACATACTAGTACTCACTGTTAATTTTGTGAAGGTACTTTGAGCTTGGAATGCTGTCTGTACTTTTTTTTTTCAAATTTCAACAAGAATGGTGAACATACAATCTTCACAAACCACAGGCAAGCTAGACTTCCTTATGCTGCAACTTGGTTCACTTAAAGAATCATAATACCGAGGCCAATTTAAAACTTTTTAAGCCTGCCAAATTGTTTGAAAATATATTTTCCACAGGTTTGTCCAGCAAAAAACAGATGGATATTCCCAACTATTCCAAGCCCTAGTACTGTTTACATTCATTGGACATTGTAATCTGGGGATGTGAAAAAAAAATGTTCATAGAATATTCTGTTGCTTCACAATTTAGGTGTTTGGAGCTGGTCATCAGTGAGCAGCTGAAGAAGATGCGTTCCACCCTGACAGACATCAACACCCTGGAGTCTGCCGAGATCTCAGCGTGCAAACGACTCACCACTCTACGCAGATCCATGGTGAGTTGGTTTTATTTAGGATAAGTGACTGATATATCATTATTCTTCCTGGAGTCCAGGTGAATGGTACTTATTTTCAATTGAGTGAAGTGAGGAAAGTCATGAACACTATCAAGTCCCAAGGGCACACGACCGGTGACACGGCTGGTTTCGAACTCTGAGTCTGAGCCCAACGCGCTGCCTATTGTGCCATGTGATCTCACCCATCTGTTGCTCAGCTATATTTGGCCATAACTACTTTATGTCAAGGCTTCGCATGCATAACCATTTACATGTGTTCATGTGTTTGTTAGACTAGCTTGAGTGATACACAGTAAAAAAAAAAGTAGTAGAATTCTGCATGTACATCTGTAAGAGAACTGCAGAATAAGAAATGACATACAATCAGATATGTGTAGAAAATTTATGAAACCCAAGGAAGGGAAAACAAAATTTAGATATTCAATATATTGTCATGATAACACTGTCTATAGTGAGACTTAAGCAAATTTTAGTTGCAGAAATATTATCACAATACACAATTACTAGCATTAAGGCTACATTAGTTTGATATGTTGGTTCTTGGATTTTAAAAGATACTGGGTCAACGGGAAAGTCTGAAGGGAAATTCTATACCTTTTAGGTAGTACACACATCTTCAGGAAGAAAGTATAATTAGATGCATACCACCCCCTCTCCCCTTCAGCTGCCCAACACACACAATGCTTTTATCTTGATCTCCTGCTAAATTTGTACTAATATAAAGAAAAATACATCCAACAACCAAGAAATGAAGTTAGTAGTGTTGCCAAGATGCAAGGACTAAACAGCACTGTTTCTTTGTAGTAGCAGAGGTCAACAAATGTGTTATTTTGTTTTCTTCCGCACTCTACCTCGACAGGAAATTGTCTGGTGGCAAAAGGCGGATACAATTATAGCCACTGATTCACATCCCTTGAGCCCTCATGAATTTCACAATGTGACAAAGCCTTTCACTCACGAAACTTGAGAAATCTTGTAAGGTCTTGCTGGTAAGAAAATTGCAGGCAGAATTTCCAATATTCTGACAGGTAAAATGTATCATTATGATGCAAACAACAAAACATTGAGATGCATATATTTGTCAGCATATCATTTTGAGGGCCGCCATAGGGGCTAGATTTAATCATGTTAGCTGTTAGTAAGTGAAAGTGATATTTATCCAGTTTAGCTCACGCAAAAGCTATATGGGGTTTTCATTGACGTCGTGCTAATCATAATTTGAATCTGACGACGACCATGTTGGCGGGTAACTTGCCGTAGCAACTTTGTGTGGTTTATAGACGTACACTGTAATCCAACATGGCGCAAATGACATCAAATGAAAAGCTATTCTTTCACTGGTTGTGACAGAGAAGGCAGACACTATCTACAGTTTTTGCGGGTTCATTGTACCTGGGAAATTCCCTTAGCTCTTTTTGACCAGCACAATGAACATTGGACCACAGCTTAACATCTAATCCCAAGGACTGCAACCCTTTCAGGTAATGTTCATGTCGGGTTAGAGACACGGCCAAAATCAAACTCACTACTTCTAACCACTGAACTACGTTCCCTACCACCAGTCTGTAACAATGTTGTTGAACTTTTTCAGCATAACCTACAGGCCCCACATGCGACCATAGAGGAGGATGACCTGGAGGATGTGGCGGATGAGATGGATGTGGTGGAGAATGGGGAGGTGCAGATACATGTGCTGGAACAGAACATCAGATCACTGCAGGATGAGAAGTATGTACATGTACATGTACATGTACCACATAGTGTACAATGTACTTCACACTGAGTACTGTAAATGATCTTTATTGTACATTTGTGCTTATACAAGCTAAGTATAGGTTGTAGTGATAAGGCACAACTTGATAATTTATAAGAAAAATGGTATCTTTCTACATGTACATCTACAGAGACTACTATATATAAACTTGCTAGTAATATGTAGAGGTTCAACTTCTTCTCACTTCTGTTTTCTGCCTGCCTACCTCTTTGCCTAAGCATTACATGTACATGTATGTGCTATAAATTGTACAGTTCAATTTCAATTTGTTTACTTTGCCTAAGGCAGTCCGTCGGTGCCAACGATGATGTCACATCAGGTTGACCGCATGTTCAATGTGGTGGCAAGGACACAACAGGAAGAAGGGGCAGCTTCCTTACTACATCTCTATTAGCCTGTAAAAGCCTAGTATGTGGTCATCACACAAGTATAATGTAGTTCTATACATGTGACACAAAAAGTATAAATTCTGACTAGAGGGGTCAAAGAAACATAAGAAAAGAGAAGTTGCCATCCTACACTTGTAGATGTACTCATTTGCAACAATGTACATGTTGTATTTGACATACAATATGACATACAATAAGATGAACATGAAACTTTGTCTCCTTCAGGGAACAGTTGACAGCCCAGCTGCCCTGCCTGGAGCTGAGACACGGCAGCTCGGACGATGACAACCTGAGTTCTGACGACCAGCTGTCGCACGACTTCAGCCTCAGTGAGCTGGACGCGGGGAACGAGGAGTATGCCGTGACCTTTGACCTGCCAGGTAAACAGCCTGCACCTTTTAATCCTTCTCACTTCTCCTGATGTTCGCTGACTCAATAGATCTGTGTGCTTCTAGGTACAATGTGCTATATGCCTGGAGTACACTTACAGAAAATTGTTATTGTGTCTTTTGGAGAAACCTCAGTGGTGGAGCCTATATCATTCCATATTAACCTGAAATTACATTATGCCTTGAGTTTTTTAATGATTTTAATGTAGATAGTCATTTGGCAGATAGAGCCCAGAAAAAAAGAGTTGAATTTGATTATGACATTGACCAATGACTTTGCAGGAGCAATAATCAGCATTCAGTGGCAGTGTTATTTTGCACAGGGTATTCAAGACTAATACATGTACTTAGACACTAGAACATAATAACCTACATGTATGCGCTTAAGCTAAAAGCTTGTTGTCCTATTTATAACATTTGATTGTACAGGTAAATTGAACTTGAAGAGCGGCGGAAATTGGAAACTAAAATTCCTACCTGACAGAAGAACTCTGCTCTACTTCACTCAGTTGTTACTAATACCGTAACGTGTACATGGTAATTTTTTGCATTTGGCTGTGTTACACTCCGACTATGTAACTAAGTGTTGATTGAATCTAACCAAACAATATTAACCAATCAAGCGATCAACCAACCAATTGATTCCAACCAAGACAACCACTACATCAGAATGTTGACATATGTAATTCTGTGATACTTTAATTTGTAATGATTGAAGACTAACACGTTTTCTCTTGATTTTTGCCCTCCCCCTTTGTTATCTTTGTTGCATATTGGTAGTGGGTCTCTCTGGACATTCCTCCTCTTGAGTGGCTCCTAACTGTGTTCCTTGTCTTGTTGGCATGACATTTCTGCAGTGTTTACTTACTTACCGCTCTTCCGAGTCGCTCAACCCCGTTTTTTGGTTGGTGTGAAGGTTTCCGCTTGTCTCCCTCCCTTTTAGTTCATATTGTTTCTTTGCATGCATGCACCGCTCTTCCTCAGTGAGTCCTCCCCAAGGTCTGGTGCACTTCACCAAGCTGCGATCGACAGGACCGCGGAGGCAGCGCCCCGAACGGTACAGCAGTCGGATATTCCGGCGCCCGGCACCGTCCAAACGTAGCAGCCTGGCGAGCTCGCGGTCGCTCTCGCGGTCGGAGGAGGAACTGATGATCATGTCGCCACCGGTGTGGAGATGGGCGCGGGAGGAAGCGGTCGGTCCCGGCGGAGAAATGCAGGTCACGGAGGGGAAAATCTTCATAGAGAGCGAAGCAATTTATGTGTAAAAACGTAGATTTAAAGTGTCCGTGTTCAGCTCTTTTGTTTCATGAGTTACAACTCGTGTTCTGTTGAAGACTTAGCTAATTTAGTAGGTACATGCACAATCATGTATTTCATGTGTATTACAGAAGACACTACACAGGCATTACTTCAATTCGTATGAGAAAGGAATTGGTTCTCATACTGTTGTGTAGCCAGCAAAGACCTAGTCTTTTTGTCAAGAGAGTTGCCCACTCAGTTCCTTCTGTTTTTAAAGGTAGTGACAAAAATACCTATTTCGGTTTTCTGAATGTTGTTGATTTTAGCAGTATTGTGGGCGTCAATAGCGAGCTGCATCATTCATGTTTTGTGGCTGAGAAAGCCCATTCGATACATTCCATTTCAGAACAGTTAGTCATCACCTCAAACACAAAAAACAAGTTCGGCTGACTTAATGTACCATTGACCACTTTATTTTCTGTAGGATTGAATACTAAAAATGACCTTAGAGTAGAATTTGAAAACAGTAAAAAGGTCACAATAAGGAAGGCTCAGAAAGGAGATCATGGGCATATATTAGGAATATAAGGACATAAGAATATGGTAAAAACATACATGAACGACATATTCAGTTGCTAGTACATACAATCATCGGGAGTATGTGGTATTTCTACACAGGCAGGTGTTTTGGTATTGACATTTGTGATTTTTATCACACACCTGTACTAGTGAACCCTTTTGTTTGTGCATGTTACAACTGCCAATGTAGAACCCTTTTGAGACATCTCCATGTACATGTATGTTAGTTGCCATTCCCATAAAAGTACTTACACAGAAATGTGTCTGGTTTGGTGACTTCATCACATATACACTTGCAGGAACGTGTACTTTGGGACAAAATATGGATATCTAGCATTGTTTGTTCCATAATTCTATGTTGCAAGATGCATATGTACAATATTGAGGACTTGAATTTCTGCATCTGCTACTTCCAATGTAACCTTGAACCTGTATAACAGGTGTGCCAAGAAGCTGACGATTCTAAAGATGATTCTTCGCTGTTGTTCATGTTATTACTGTTCCGTTCTATTCTGTTGGACCCTTTGTCTGTTGTCTTTGGTCATGTATGGAGCCATTGCACTTAAAACAGAGGTACAAAAACCAGTTTGTAACAAAATATACTACAATCCTTCGGAGCTTTTCTAAATTTCCACATTTTGATACCTTGCTACTTTTGGTATGGGTAACGATTTTTGGTCCAGGGGGTTGTATGTCACTGTCTTTAAGATATTTTTGTATAATTTGCTACTGTAGCTCTAAAAGCTATTATGTAGAGAAACTGCTTGAAAAAATGTATGAAACTTTCATCATATAGTGAAAGATGTTTATAGAGATTATAATGGCCATGCATGCACATATACAGCTTACCACCCCATGTACTCTAGTATTAGAGTGGTTAAGTCTAAATTGCTATCTGAGAAAATGATGTTTGATTTAACCTTTAGCCATCTAAGGGTGCTGCATGGCATCACATTTCTGTTGATAAGTGCAAGATTTAGGTGCTATATGTTAAGTCACTTGTTGGTTCTTCAAAATTGTACCACTTAAAAGTGAGTTTAAAAAAATATGTTCATGTATATCGTCCAGAGCTTGAGAAATAGTGTGACTAATAGTAATAGTAGAAATTAGTAAATTGCTGCCGTTATTTTGTTTAATGGGTCTATGATGAAGTATATATATGTAGGACAAGTACCATGATATGATAGTGTTCTCTGGTCGTATACAACATGTATATGGTTCAGTTGACAGCTTTCTCACTGTCCATTATATAGATTGCCTATAAAAGATATATATATATGTAGAGAAAATGTGATCCTTTTATGTTGTTTTTGTAGACGATGCAATGACAGCTTTTTTGTCAGTACTAAAGTGCCAAGGTGAGTGTGTATCAAAATGAGCATCTTACTTAAGCTTTTGGTGCAATCTAGTGGCAAATCTTGGTATTCAACTGGTCTCTAGTTCGTTCTATGATGTTTTTTGTTAGATCTCATGAACCAGACTGGTGTCTGTGTACTATTCTAAGTGCCCTTTTGTACTAAGATATGTAAAGAATATGCTAATGTAAAGAAAAAATTGTTCTGCTATGAGAATGTAATAAAATGATTCTTGGATGCACAGTATTGCAAGATTGGAGTCTGTGGAGGTTGTTACTGTGTGGTTGGATGTGGGTTTGTTTCTTAGCTTGCATCATTGCATAACACAACAGTTTTGTACATTAAATTCAAAGAGCTTGATACCAGACTGACAAGTTTGATGCACTCGCAACAGGAAGGACCCTACTCTTATCAATAAATGCAGTGATTTTGAGGTGTGGTTCTCCTGAAACGCAGAACCTCTGCCTTTACGTTCCATCCAAGAGGACGTTCCGCACTCAAATTAAGTGAAAGTGCACTTTCATGAGTGGAGTGAGGAAATAGGTTGAAGTGCTATGAGCACAACATTGGGTGGTGGTAGATAATCCTTAGTACAACCCCTCCTATGAAAACCCACACCACCAAACAAAAATAGACCATTTTCATCCCTTTGTAATCCAGACAAGGACTTCACTGCAACAGGTTTAGCACACAACTATAAAATCTCAAAATTTTTATTTCATTTCACAACAAAATTGAAATAGGTGACATAATTGTGACATGATAACCCAAGTACAAATTTAAGATGATTTTATCAAAACATACATTGATTTACCAACTTGATGAAACATTTGATGGATATTTGTTAATCTATCTAAATTTTTAGTAATTCCCTGCCTTATATAGCGAATAGTATGTCCAAGGCTCAGGTACATAAATCAGACCGGGGTACCGTACCCTCAAGGCCTGGTCATTCCACAGGTAACCCACCCATGTCACCACTAGCAGCAGGGTCAGCCCAAAACTGTACAGCATGAAGTAACCATTGACATCTGGCTCCTCCCTATTCCCTTTGTTGTACCAGAATATCAGCAGCATTACAGCATAGGATATGAGGAAAAGGGGGAAGATCTGTCCTTCTGTGACGAGGTACCTGCAAAACAAATGATACAGACATTTGTAGCAAATAAGTACATTTTGTACATGATAATGTATGCATAGTACTGCATTCAGGAGATACTGGTAGTGGACAACCTCAGACATCAACCATACACACATATACCACATCTTCACATTTCTTGCTTAAAACGGGACATTTACTTAATGGTGTCCACTTACTAGTAGTCTACTACATTGCCATAGAACGTGTACTGCATACAGTTGATTTGATAAAAGGTAGCATCTGGTTATAGGCTACAGAAGTCTTCAGCATGTAGAAGTAGACAACAGTGACATGTGGAGCCTGGTAGAGGCTACATGTACTTACCAGTTGTAGACAGCACTGACAACAGTAACATGTGGAGCCTGGTAGAGGCTACATGTACCTACCAGTTGTAGACAGCACTGACAACAGTAACATGTGGAGCCTGGTAGAGGCTACATGATTGTACCTACCAGTTGTAGACAGCACTGACAACAGTAACATGTGGAGCCTGGTAGAGGCTACAAGTACCTACCAGTTGTAGACAGCACTGACAACAGTAACATGTGGAGCCTGGTAGAGGCTACATGTACTTACCAGTTGTAGACAGCACTGACAACAGTGACATGGGGAGCCTGGTAGAGACTACAAGTACCTACCAGTTGTAGACAGCACTAGCTGACAACAGTGACATGTGGAGCCTGGTAGAGGCTTCATGATTGTACAGTTGTAGACAGCACTGACAACAGTGACATGGGGAGCCTGGTAGAGGCTACAAGTACCTACCAGTTGTAGACAGCACTGACAACAGTGACATGTGGAGCCTGGTAGAGGCTACATGATTGTACCTACCAGTTGTAGACAGCACTGACAACAGTAACATGTGGAGCCTAGTAGAGGCTACATGATTGTACCTACCAGTTGTAGACAGCACTGACAACAGTGACATGTGGAGCCTGGTACAGGCTACATGTAGTAGTAGTAGTAGACTGGTTTATTAAGCAATAAGCATAATAGTCCTCCTGGCAGCCTAAGAGGCTGAATTGCGAGGGCATTACAATCATGTTCCATTCAACATACATCGATTAGAAAACTTTATGCACGACGTTAAAACAATGGGTCAATAGATGCTGGTTAAAATACAATATCGAAGTAATACGGATTTGTTCAAAGTATTCCACTATTTACAGACTTTATATAGACTTTAAAAACTTCGACAAGACAACGTGTGACTGAGGAGTAAAGTTCAGTTCAGTTAGAGTCCGTTAAGCGTTTCTACAATGGCCGGGATGGCGCTTGTCCTGTAGCGCTTTGACCCAGAAGGCTGCTGGTACTGTCCAGAGTTGCGTAGGTTTCTACCGTGCTGTTGTACACGGGTGGGGGGCAGCCAGGAACAGAACCGTGGGGATTTCTCAACCTTGGTAGCAAAGTCAACGCACAGGCTCCGACGGCGGTCTGATAGGCGTTGGAGATTGAGCTGTTCTAGCGTTTCTGAGTAGGAGTCGTACCGTCGTCCAATGATCATTTTGCAGGCACGTTTCTGCACTCGCTCTAGGGCTGCAGACTGTTTGCTTGTGAGTGCGGCACTCCAGCAGGGAGCACCATATTCCAGAATGGGACGAATGTACCCGCAGTATATGGTGGTGAGATCAGATGCTGGTACTCCGGATCGGCGCAGTCTGCTGACGAGGAAGAGACGCTTGCTGGCTTTAGACACCATCACGTCTACTTGGTCATCCCAACGTAGGTCCGATCTAATGTGTAGTCCTAACAGCCTGGCCTGTGTGACAATGGCAAGGTTCTGTCCACCAAGGGTAAGTGCCGGTATCTGCGGCGGTTGACGCATGAAGCAGAAATGCATCGCCATGCACTTTTTGGGATTCAGGCTCATAGAATTGCTCGCGGACCAGCTCTCAAGGTTGTCGAGGTCAGTCTGGAGGGTTGTTGCTACCGTAACTGGTCTTATTTCACCGAGGTTGAAGTCGTCGACATACTTCCAGTGAGAGTTTGATGTTACGGGTTTGATGTCATTTATCATTGCTAGGAAAACTAGCGGACCTAGCAGAGTTCCCTGAGCCACTCCACTTGTTAACGGCTCCCAGTCTGACACTGACCCCCGATATCTGACGCACTGTTTCCGACCAGCCATGAAGCTACACAGCCAGGGGATTAAAGAAGCTCTTGCCCCCATGCTGATCAGTTTAGCGATGGCAGTGTTGTGGCACACTCTGTCAAATGCCTTTGAGAAATCAGTTAAAATCAAGGTGCCCACTGTTGCTTTCCTTTCAGCCCCGGAGAAGAAAAAGTTCAGCAAGTCGATGAGACAATGTGTTGTGGAGCATCCTTTGGAATTCCCAAACTGTTTGCAGTCCATTTGAGGTGCTATGTCGGACAGGATCCAGGAGGAGACGAATCCTTCGCAGACTTTAGCAAACTGTGCCGTGAGAGAGACTGGGCGGATGCTGTCAAGGTCAGTTGGCTGTTTTTTTGGGACGGGGATTACCGTGGCTTCCCTCCACTCAGGCGGTACTCTTCCCTCTCGCAGTGAAGCATTAAGGATGTCTGTCAGTGGCAAGGAAAGCTCGTAGGCAAACTCCTTTATGATTTTAGGTGGCATCTGGTCCGGGCCAGGGGCTTTTGAGACCTTGATTCGGCTTAACCGGTTGTACATGTCCCATGGGTTGACTTGGGGCGGTGGCATAGCCGGCAGGTACGATGGTAGCTTGCTGTAGTCCAGTGGGCTCAGCGCCTGGCAAATGGACGCCAGGTGCTTGTTGATGGCGTTTGCTACACCTGCTGTGTCGGTAGGGTCTACTCCTGGTACTTGGATGTTCGTGGTAGGGGCTGACCAGTTTGCCAACTGTCTGATGGTCTTATGCCACTCGGCCGGATTCTCCTTCTTCAGATGCTGCACGTGGTCGTGGTAGAAGGTTTTCTTCCCTTGTTTAATGTTACGGGCGATCTTGTTGCGGAGGAGCTTGTAGAGTAACTCTTGACCCCGACTGTGAGCTAGTTGTCTTTTGTGTATCAGTGTCTTGAGCGAAGCAGTGATCCAGGGTTTGTCTTTTTGATGTAGCTTGGCTCTCTTTTGGGGAAAGAACCTGTCTATGACTGAGTGCAATGTCCCGTAGAATGCGGCTGTCTTCTCTTCTACAGTGGCCTTCTCTAGCACCTCCTGCCAGCTGTGTGAGGTAATCCATTGCCCAAAGTCCCGTATCCTGGAGTCCGGCATGGGACGGACGACCACGTACTTGGACTTGTTGGTACCTTGTGCACGCTCTCCTGCCTGCCACCAAACAGCCTTGTGGTCACTTGTGCCTATTGGATTAGTCACCTCTGGAAGTTTGTAGGAAGACTTTAAGTTCGTGATGATGACGTCGAGGGTAGCCTCCCCACGGGTCGGGGAGCTGACCACTTGGTGTAGTCTGTGAGCTCGGAGAAGCGGCTGGTAATCCAATTGGTTGTAGTCCCCTGCAAATATGAGACCGATGTCGGGATGAAGGGTTTTCAGGAGGTCAGCCGTGTCCACCAAGTGATGTAGGAGAAGCTCCTGGTTCCTGGAGTTGGGTGGGAAGTAAGTTGCACAGACTACGATGCAAGGTACTTGCCGCGGGAGTCTAGGGGGCCGAAGCCACACCCAAACGCATTCGAGTTCTGGGGGTACAGAAACCTGAGGGATGGTCCTCGGTTGGGCGTCTTGGTGGACATAAACGGCCACGCCTCCTCCACGGCGGTCAGTTCTGCTACAAGAAAACAGTGCGTACTTATCGATATTCAGGAACTCAGTTGGTATCGCTGGGGAGAACCACGTCTCTGTGACAATTGCTACATCAGCGTTATATTGTTTGATAGTGGTTTCGAATTCATCCAGTTTGTTAAGGAGAGAACGAGCGTTGCACATATATACTGATGGCAAGCTTCCCGCATTGGAGTTGGGCTGGGGTTTTCGCACTGGAACTTTGAGTAGATTAACGGTGTTGGCATTCTTCCGTGGTCTAGGGAGTTGTTGTTGTGTACAGTCCCTCCCGTAAAATTTGCATATGAGAGAGGTACCGGTATGTAAAGGAAGCCTATTGCCGATCACAGTGGTAATCTTTCTTTGGCGAATCTTACCGGCCCTTGTACCGCGGTATCTGCCACGAGTCCTTAGAACTCCTAGTTGCCTGAGCCGTTCCTTCAGAAGTGGGGTGATCGGCTCTGACGTTTGCCGTAGGCTTCTGAAGAACTGGGTAGTATAGCGCATCATTCCGGCGGACGCCATCTTTGGCCAAATGTTGGATGTCACCGAAGCAGGCCAAGTTTTCCTGGTAAAATCCTCGAGTCTCGATCAGTGAACCCTCAGGATTAGGCCTCCAACATCTCAGCAACTTGACGAACACGCATATTGCACAGTGGTGACAAAATATACAAAATATACACAAACATAAAACCAAGAGCTTCAGAGCTCATAAAACCTGCGGCCGCTCTATAAGAGCGCCACCTATCATCCTACATGATTGTACAGTAACTGTTGTAGACAGCACTGACAACAGAGACAAGGGGAGCCTGGTAGAGGCTACAAGTACCTACCACAACAGTGACATGTGGGGCCTGGTAGAGGCTACATGTACTTACCAGTTGTAGACAGCACTGACAACAGTGACATTGTGGAGCCTGGTAGAGGCTAGAAGTACCTACTAGTTGTAGACAGCACTGATAACAGTGACATGTGGAGCCTGGTAAAGGCTACAAGTACCTACCAGTTGTAGACAGCACTGACAATGGTGAGGATCCAGGCAGACACAGGCATGCGGCCACCCCTTCCCTTGTCGGGAACAAAACAGCCCCCAAAATACAGCACCAGGCACAGGAAGAACGGGATGTACCTACATGTAATGCAACATCAAACAAAAAGGTTGTCAGTCTTCAGAATAAGACAGTCATAATCATGTGAATAAAAGTATCTTACGTTTACTAAGGCATTCTATTGCATGCACCATTATTAGAGGATATAACGTTAATAATACAATGTACTACATTATATCTGCAAGCAGATGAATCTGTCTGAGTGTGTGACTGTGTTGGTCTTTTCTGCATTTTGACCACTCTGTAGTGGTGCCCACTTCTTGATAGCAACCCCCCACTGTAGGAACAGGTGAAGAATTAAAATTTGGTGCACTGCTAGATAGACGTACTAGTACTTTTGTTGTTAAACATTCATAAAAAACAGAGACTGGGTCAGATTCTTACATCAGCCTGGAGATTACAGACATGCCCCATTTTTATGTTGCGTGGAAGTACATGTGACACAATCATGTGTAAAACTAAGAGACAAATGTAACGTGTAGTCAGTTTTAAAGCTTGGGCAATGCCAATCTTTTGGCAAGTCCTCTGTTTGGCTACAGTGCTACCATAGAAGTACAAGGTGCCAGTATAACTCACCACATTAGGTGGCCAAGGTACTCATCATAGAAGTAAAGGAGTTCAAAGGAGTCAACCTGAGGAGCAAGCAACAAATTTAGCATCAAGAAACTCACTACAGACCAACATGGCAAAATGGTCAGAGTTGCCAAAGTAACAGGGAATGAAAGTGGGATTATTTTTTGTTTAACTATTAACCTTGATTAAACTGACACACTCCAGGTTCATGCAAAAGTGTTGGTTTTGATCTGATCATATTTTTGCAGTTATACATTTAGGTATATCTGTTTGTATTTTTGCAGTTATACAGGTAGGTATATTTTTGCAGTTATACATTTGCCATACAACTGTCACCACGTTCACTGTCGAGTGACAGGAAGTGATCAACTGGCACGTATAATGTTAACCAAACACTTGTATAATGAAAGAACTGCATTTAAACTAGACAACTCTAAATCAGGGTTCTAGCCAGCGTCCGTCCTTTTGTAGCCTCCTTCACCGGCCTCTCTGGGAAGCTTGGCAATTTTTTTTTGGGGGGGGGGGGTGCCGTTAGGTCGATTCGCGATTTTTAACCGGTAATATGCCGGGAAAGGAATATATGCCGGGAAAGGAATATACACCGGAAAGCTTGTACGGGCTAGGCGAAATCGGCTTCCCAGTAGGCCTGCTACTTGTCGCTATCTACAAAGCCCCATTAAAAAACACTTATCACCGTTTGGTATGGATGTGCGAACTTCCCGTCATAAACGCGTCCAGCACTGGCAGCCCGGCACACCCCCCGTTGCGCGATGACCCGTAACTTTGTAACGGTCACGCATTTCAAAACAAGGCTCATTTGAAAACGAGTACTTACCGTAGAAAAACTCCGCTGAAACTTCCCATTATGTACGAAAGAGCTTCCCCGAGTTCAGGGAAGGACAATCCCTGGCCATTGCTGCGGTCTGCAAAGGCAATGATTGTTTTGTTGGCCTTGCTACAGGCCAAGGCAAGTCGATCTGCTATCAGATTTGCCCGTCGATTGCCAGAGAACTCGACCATGGTCATAGTCATCTCGCCACTTCATGCCCTTGTTGCTGATCAGGCAAGGCTTGTTTGCACTACGTGTGGGAAATCCACTGGAAAAAATGTTTTACACTGATCTGAAATGTAAGTTTTGCACGTGTATCAATTATTCAAACTGTTGTATCAATTATTGTGACTCTGGAAGTGACAAAGGCAGGCAGCGTGTGCACGGTTTCCGGTAACGTTACGTAGGTTTGTGGCACGCTTCGGGGTGGCCGTGCACTATTAACGTTGAAGTGTGAATTACTTCTCGCGGCAGTGTGAATAACTTCTCGCGAATACATTAATTGGCCGTCTGAAAGGCATTCTTAATCATTATTGCGTTTGTAGATAGCGACAAGTAGCAGGCCTACTGGGAAGCCGATTTCGCCTAGCCCGTACAAGCTTTCCGGTGTATATTCCTTTCCCGGCATATTTTCCTCTCCCAGCATATTCCCGGTTAAAAATCGCGAATCGACCTAACGGCACCCCCCCCCCCCCCAAAAAAAAAAAATTGCCAAGCTTCCCAGAGAGGCCGGTGAAGGAGGCTAGTCCTTTTGTCCTTTGACGGAATTTGCTGCTGGGGACGGACAAAAACTTTGAGCATTCCATCCTCTGTGCCCGACAAAAATTCGCATAATACAAATGTAATTTTTATAAAGAATTATTCATTCAACCAATCTGGGTCTACCTGCCCCTCAAAATAAAGGAAATACTATTTCAGAGGGTCTAGATTTCAAAATGTTATTGAGGAGCATGCCCCAGGACCCTCCTAAGATCATCTGGCCTTCGACAGAATTTCCATTCCAAATCCAGGGGACATAAAAAGATTTCAGGCAGGCTAGAACACTGCTCTAGATATTTCACGGAAGTAGGAGTCCTTCGAACTCTTGTTACCAATGACTCGGGTTGTAGTTTCTGCATGATGGGGTTGTCCCTGACTGACAGGTGGTTCTGGTAACCACTGTGGATGAGACGATGGTTGACGGAGTCTCCCACCAGGTGAAGACTGGCCCCCATCACGAAGAAGATCACTGCCAGGTAGATGACAGAGGAACCCAGGGGAAGCTTGCGTGGACATCTCTCCAGTAGCTGAAGTAAATCATACAGTTACGTTTAGAAAGGTTAGACATCCAGGTAAACAATGTTCAAATACAATTCAACCTCTGCAACTGAATTAAAAAAGCGTCTTCTCATGATGCTGAAGACGAGTGATGGATATCACTCGAAACATCCGGAACTAAATTTCCATTTTTTTAAATCCAGTTGTAGAGATTGACTTGTACTTGAATAGATATACAGTTAACTTGTGAACAGACAGCAAAGGGATTCTTGCAAAAATGGCATTGATAGTTGAGTGGTTAGGCAAGCAGACAGGAATTCGAGAGCTAATTCATGGCTAGAAAGTGCCTTGACCAAGGACACAAATTCTTGCCATGAATGACAGGAACTGAATCCATGGCCTCTATGTAGCCTTGCCAAACCAAACCAACTTACATTCAATACTTAAGACCTTGGATATTTAATCAATAACTTAAGAAATGTATTCTAACAGTCCTTACTGTGTTGAAGGCTACTGTACCTTACCTTGAGGAGACAGAATGGGGTGATGACGTTATAGGCCATGTGGAAGTAGTCTCCCACACTGGGCATGTTCAGCGGTGACCATTCCAGAGGAACCCACAGCTAAGGAGGAAGGTAAATACTGTACATTTATGAGACTCTTAACCATGTGAGTAGTGTGGTGTAACTGCAGGGTACATGTAGTTGACCCAGAAGCCAGAGGTCCTGGGTTCGAATCCTGACATCCTTTTCCCTTCTATTGCAAAATAATACCACCCTGGAGGTAACTGCATTTACTAGAGAGTACAGTATGAACTTACAATTTCGCCAGAATTTTACTGCATAAGAGACAATAAACAGTTTTGGATAGAGACCTGGCATTTTGTGTTTTGCACATTGAGAATGAGGTAACTTGAGTATGATCTTAACCTTAAGTAGCATTTTTTTTCAATGCCGAATAAAGGAATACATGTGTATAGTGTGGCAGGCACAGCAGATAAAGCATAAGCTTAGCATAGAGCAAGTAAGTCATACATGAAGTACTTGACTTTGCAGATAGGGGGTGTGCATGTTAGATCTACACAATAGTACAGAACAATAATCAAATAATTGAGCAACAAAAATTGTGTCCTGTTGTTGATGATAGCTACCATGGCAATGGGTCGACCAAAATCCAATATCCAGTTCTCAAGTGTCAAGGTCAACCAGAGGTCAAGGTGGAAGGGGACGACATCATCAGCTAAACTGCCAGCGGCGGAGGGATGAACTCTGCCCTTGTCCTTCCTGGGGTGTAAAGACTGCTGACTACTGCAAATGCATTTAAGTTCGAGGGGATTTAATTTCGTGGTAGAAGGACAATGGTGTGTTCACGGTGTTTTTGAGTTTCAGTTAGCGCCATACACCAGTCACTTACTGTAAAGGATAATGTTTGCGGTGATTTGGAATTTGCGGTGAAGCGGCCACGCGAAAACAGCGAACATAAAACAACGGCGAACATTTCTGCATGTACAGCAAAAGGACAGAAATCAAGCAGATGTGCTGAAAATATGCAAATTAACGTTCATTTGCATAAAATATTTATGTATGGTAGTTGAGAATGAGAGGGTCGGTATTCATGAAATAGCTGGGAGATGAAGCTACAATCCCATATCTGCTTGGAGACTATAGGAATTAGTCTGAGTGACAGGATGTTTTATGGCTTCCACCCCTAGGACTCTGTAGTATTGATTGACTGAGACAGGAAGTCAGTGAGATCTGAGTGAGCCTTTCAGGCAAAATGTGTGCTATGTAGGTCATAGTTCACATGTCTTTTATATGACCCCTCCCTTCATCCACATATTTTATTCTGGACTTAATATCATGAGGCCAATCCCATGAGGCCCACGTGCAAGAATCAGTGTAACATTCATAACTGTACTTTTGAGCATCAAGAAAACTTTGCTTTAATAATAGAAGTTTGGTAGAGTCATCCTCCTACGCAGGGACATCCAACAGCCAAACTGCCTGTCTGGATGTACTTTCAACCGTCACTCTTAGTTCCTGTGGACGTCCCCCCCAAACCAGCTGTCGGCCAATCAGAGAATAGGCTTTCCGTTTTCTAATGCTGTCTCGCATGTATAAGGGTAACCTCATTAATATTTATAAGCAGGGCGATCAGGAACTTAGGGTGACGGTTGAAAGAGCAGGGCACATCCAGACATGTACAGGCAGTTTGGCTGTTGGATGTCCCTGCGTAGGAGGATTGGTAGAGTCTATTAGCTCCTAATTTTACCACCCACAACATCTGTTTGGAGGTACATTAAAGTGAATATTCAGAAAGACTGATCATATCTTTTTTTTTTTAATCTATGGTGACCTTCTCTTACTATATATCATGTAACCTTAATATTAACGTTATATTTAAATGCATAACGTTACATTATGCAGACTAAGTTTTACCACTTGGGATACCTGAATGCAGCAAAGTCAAGTAAAAGGAACCTGCTGGTAATTTTTCAGTTAATTGCTGTTGGCCTTCCCTTATCTTAACCTATGAAGACTTTCCATGTGATAAATGTGTGGGTGGACCATCACTAATCTCCAACTCCAAGCAGATGTATGGATCAGACTGGTACGTGGTGTATCATCTTTTAGTTTTAGACCACCATAAATGCCTAAAATCCAGTCATGTTAGCTTTTGTTTACAAAGCTGGTGACCTTCGAGAGGGGGCAAAGCTCATTAACTCTATTTTAACACCGCTGGATTTCAGTCAAAACGTTTTATACCGTTAGAAAATTGTTCACCTTTGGACCTTGTTGGCACGTTTCCGGGTTGCTGCACTCATGGTTTTTTGTTCACCAAGCCAAGCTGCCAAGCCAAGGGGGATGCGAAAGTTGGCACATAACTTTCACCACGTTTTACAGTTGCCCAAACGCTCTCCTACTAAAAACCTCAAGTTAATATTTGCGAGGAAAATTTGCAACTACAGTAGTCCAAAGGTGGGAAACCTTCTCACGGTAAATCAGGTGATTCCCTCTCGTAACCTCGTTTTCATGACGCTCTACCATTGGTCAGACAGACGTCATTTCGCGACGGGGTGCTTTCCCAAAGACAGCAAGAGCACGCAAACAAATATCACACATAAGTCACGTCCGCCAGCTAAATGTCCATTTTTGGTTCGGTTTTCCCAGAATGTGTATCGAAGCTATTTTTTTCTATTCTTGGCGATGAATTTGTCAAGGTACGCAATATCGCGGGCGACATAGACGTCATCAGTGAAAACGTTTAAATGCGCTCTACCGAAAGAAAAAATTTAAAGAATCGCCATGTTTAGCAGACGACGGCTGGCAGCAACCGCTGTGAAAGACGGCCTACTGATCTTAAACTGTATAAGTGAAAAACCCTCGCTTAGACGTCGCTGGGAGTAGCCAGGCCAGGGAAAAGATGGAGTTGCCGTACTCGGCCGTTTTTAACGCTGCCGGTGAGGGGAAGTTCTTGACTCTTGCCGCGCTGTTGCACAACAAGACGACGGAAGAGGCCCGTGAACTTCTGACACATGTGACGGAAGATCCCGAAGGACAGGCCGCCCCACCGCTAGTCATCGCTGCGAAGAACGGACATTGTAAGGTATGTAGCACGATGTCTTCAGCCTTGTCTGTTCATGACTCCACTTGTCTGGGCCGCAAAGATTGCAGAAGTTATTAGCACACGATAGTATACCATAGATATTATTAACGTCAGTTATCTTTATTGATAATTTATAAAACATTGTACAGTCTACAGGCTAGGATTTCAATACATGTAATATGTAGGGGATATTTGCAAACAGAAGAAACTTCGTGAAGAATCATGGAGAAAGAGTACTCAAATTTAGGGTTTGCAGAAAAGCCTGGGCTGAGCAGGCTAGCCTGCAATGCGACCCTTTTTGGGCCCAATGGTATGCATGGGGG
>NC_049980.1:29799549-29854414 GCF_000003815.2 Branchiostoma floridae | reverse complement strand
AATATGGACACATCAGGGGCTGATTTGCATAATCAATGAGGACAGTTTATAAATCACTGCATTTCATAATTATAGGATTCTCAAACATATGATATATGTAACTGAAATGAGAGAACTATTTAGCCTAACTTTGTTGTATATATGTCCGATTGGCAAAAATTCCCAGAATTCTCCAGCAATTCGTCCGCTCGTACGCAGTTGCATCATCCCTTTGGAGGGAAATAACTCGGGAAGGGGTTGATGGATCTTGATTTTTCCACAATTAAGGACTGTTAATGCAAACCATTATCAGACATTATCAGTCTATAATTGTTTCTACCAAGTTTTTGCAGTCAATAGTACAGAGGCAGTTAGCCTTGTAGGATTTTAAAACACCAGTGGCACAAAACTGATTTCTTTGTAGAGAAATAGACCATGGTTTTGAGTATCATCTATTCACAAGTTCTCACATGCTGAATCAGGTCCAGGTTCAGGTCCAGACCTGGACCTGGTCCTCTGGACATGAACTGGACCTGGACCTGAATTTTCTGTAAGTACCCACCCCTAGTTGTGACTGATAACCACTTATTGTAGGCCTAACTAGCAACTTATAACCGCAGGGAAGAGTACATGTACAGTGTCCATGTTGAAGAACTGGGGGTCCCTGTAGTGAATGCTGATTGTTCATTGCTGTATCCCGAACCCCCCAACCCATCCCTCATAAATATGAGCAGACCGTTGCCACGAGGGCTCGAAATATATTTTTGGATCAACTTACACAGGTGCAAGTTGACCCCAAAATTACTTGCGCCAAAAGAAAATTATTTGCATGGCCAAAAGTAGTGGACTATTATTAAACCTTATATCTCCTCTTCTGAAATTCTATGCAAGTAAAAGTAAAAGGGAATATATGAAGACTACATAGCTTGTACACTTGATGTTTGTTTTTTCGTAGCATTTTATTGTTGACTTATCTGTCTGTATCAACAGCTTCATAAAGAGATGAATTTAATCTCTACAACCGGTTAAGATTCAGATTACTACCAGACATTTAGACTGACATCCATTACTCTTCTTCAGTGTCACTAGAGTGAACACTAGCACATCTGACAGGAAAAAAGCAGTTGAACGTATCAAGTCACTAACTTGTTAAGATCGTATGCAAATGTCACTCATATGTAAATCCCGTTTGAATAGTTCTATGGTAGACAACATCAAGAAACTGTTAACATATTGTAGAAGTTGAATTGTCCATAAATAATGTTTACCTGGATGTCTGACCTTCAATAACAAATTTATACTAATTTTCTTTGATTTTGAGATATTTTCTTTTACCCTTCAGGGACAGATAATCTTCGAAGTGTACATGTCAGAAATTTCTAATAAAAAATAAAGCAACATGCAGTGGTGCAAGTTTGGTTTGAGATTACTTTCACCACTCCATTTTTAGATGCACAAACTTGCATATACATGTGGTATTTCTAGCCCTGGTTGCCTTCTGTCCAATGCACCCTGACCTGGAATTTCAGTCACCCAGTTTTAGCTTTCAAAAATTTCCATTAGGGGTCAAAGCCCCATGCATACCCTTGGGGCCCCAAAAGGGTTGCCTGGTTAGCCTGCAGGCTTGTCTGCTAGGCCCAGGCTTTTTTGAGGTAAATTTAAAATATTATGGTACAAAGTTTTCAATATTTTTCACTGTTCATGTATACTGTCAGTATATGACATCATAGTGCATATGGTGACCAGTTAGGTACCCTGCACGACTCATAATCTAGTTATAGAAACAGAAATATGGAGAAGGAAGAGAGATTCTTTTTGATGGTGAAGGGAAGAACCACTGTTCTTGAATATGATCAAAAAGTATCATACAGTGTTTTTGTGTCCTTGTGGTCCTAAAAGGTTGCCTTTGTGTCTTTTCTTGTCAGGTGGTGAGGTTCATCCTTGAGACATATGACGTACCCGTGGACCAGACAGGTATGGTCAAGTTCGACGGCTACATCATCGAGGGCGCATCCTCTCTGTGGTGTGCTGCGGGAAGGGGCCACTTTGACGTTGTGAAAGACCTGATCATCCACAAGGCCAACGTGAATCACCGCACACTGACGGACTCTACCCCGCTTCGTGCGGCATGCTTCAACGGTTGCCTGGACATTGTGAGGTACCTCATAGAGAACAAGGCTGACATCCACATCGCCAACAAGTTTGAGAACACATGTCTGATGATCGCGTGCTACAAGGGTCACATAGACGTGGTGTCCTACCTACTCAAAATGGGAGCTAACCCGAACAGTAAGGCGCATTGCGGGGCCACGGCCCTCCACTTTGCAGGGGAATGTGGCCACTTGGAGATTGTGAAGGAACTCATCCTGAAGGGAGCCACCCCCCAAGTAAACGGCCATGGTATGACTCCCCTGATGCTTGCCGCGGATGGAAGCCACCCAGAGGTCGTGGAGTATTTCGTCTCGCTCCCCGACTGTGACAGAGTCACCAAGGTAGAGACCTTGGAGCTTCTTGGAGCTTCATTTGCCAGCAACAAGGACAACTACAGCCTTGACAAGGCGTACCACTACATGCACGAGGGAATGGTGGAACGATTCGCGGATGACCGGCAGATCTTGCATAAAGAGGTCCTGCCTCCAACCCCTGCATATGACAACAGGATAGAGAGCCTGACAGTAAATGCACTAGAGGCTATTCAGGACAACCCCCATGCTATACACATGGAGGCACTGATGGTGCGGGAGCGAATCCTGGGCTCAAGCAACCCGCAGGTCCCCCACCCCATCATCTACAGAGGGGCAGTCTATGCAGACGGCATGTACTTTGACAGATGCATCAATCTTTGGATGCATGCAGTGAAGTTAAGGCAAATGAACAACCGCAGCGTACACAAAGATCTCCTGCGGTTCGCCCAGGTGTTTGCCCAGATGATTCGCCTGGGGGAGGACGTGGACCCAAACATTTTGGCGGAGGTGATGGAATGTACCCTGGCAGAGAGTAAAGTGCTTATGAGTGAGCCCGAACTGCAGACCATCTTCCAGCACAACATGTTGACGATGATGTACCTCTTTGGACTGATGGCTTCTGTGAAGACAAACAAAGAGCAGGACCATCGATTGAAGAAGCTGGTGTACGACTTTCTTCACCTGAGACCGCACGCAAAATCGGGCTGCACGCCGTTGCACCTGGCCGTTAGCCAGAGTACGCCAGTGGACGACTTTCACATCAACGACATCTGCACCTTTCCCAACCCGTTCGTCACGCAGCTTCTCATCGAGTGTGGGGCGGACGTGAACGCCACGAACAACGATGGGAACACTCCATTACATCTCATTGTACAGTATAACAATCCCGTCAGCGACTTTCTAACGCTACACTTTATCGTTACAAAGTTGATCCAGGCTGGAGCGCATAGAGACAAGGTAAACAATGCGGGGAAAACGGCCATACAGACCAGCACCACCGGCGTTTCCGAGGTCGTCTTGAAAACACAGACGAAATTGAACTTGAAGTGTTTATCGGCACGTGCAGTGAAAACACACGGACTGAAGTACAAGGGACAGGTGCCAAGAGAAGTAGAGGCTTTTGTAGACATTCACTGATAGACTTCTGTGAAGTAATCTATCATAGTGATGGAAAACTGCGTCATGAAGATATGAATATACGTGTGCAAGTGGCAAGATATATAGTTATCTATTTTAACATGCTATCCTTAGCCATGTCATTTTGCCTGATGATAGATTTCTTTGTTGTCTCATAGTTGAGATGGATCAAACAAATCATTGGTCTTCAGCTTAGCACTGAAAAGGAACAGAAGGTTGCATTTCTGCATCAAAATTGAATCTGCTCTTATATTGTTTCTAAAAAAATCTTTCAAAACTGTGATAACCGTTAAGTATGATTTTGACATATATTAACGTCTGCTGCATATATGACATATATAATTTCAGAATATAAACATAGTATACAAGGGGCGGTCAATAAGTAATGCCCCTGACCCATTTTCCATAGCAGGAGATTAATAAAACTTGGCACAGTTATTAGTCTTTCTCTTCATAGGAACCACCCAGAGTTATGCATTTCTCCCATCGTTTGATGCAGCTCTGAACACCGTTTTTGTAGGACACCCCAGGTTGGTCCTCCAACAGATGCCTCATCAATGGCAGAAGAGGGACGACCAGGTTTTGGAGCTGTTTCCACAGACTTCCGGCCATGTTTGAATTCAGGATGCCAGCGTTTTACAAGGTCATATGATGGGGCATCATCACCATAAGTTTCTTTCATTTCATCAAAAGTCTTCTTTGGTGTGCATTCTTTCAAATGTAAAAACCGGATCACTGCGCGACACTCAACTGGTCCCATTTCACACATGGTCCATTTCGCACCTGACTCAGTTCAAACACCAGTAAATCAGAAACCATAATTACTTCAGAGCTGTTTTTTGCAACATAACCTATAAAGATATGAATCATTACAGATACAAAATTTCTTTTTAGATCAAACGATTGGAAGTGGGTCAGGGACATTACTTATTGACCGCCCCTCGTAATTTGTCCTTTGTGAGGCAAAGCTCTCAATAAAAAGCTGAAGGAAACTGTTATTGTCTCTGGGTCTCTTCATTCTTTCTTGCTACTTCAGAGCAAAGATGAAATTGGGTGTATAGTAGAAAAAACTGAAGAAAAGTGTCAGAATTGTGTACTCTACCAAATAACATATGGCAAAATGCAAATTCATGGGGGATCATATATCCAAAATATAAATTCATTATTATTATCCAAAATTACGTGGTAAATAGGAAATAATGTTGGGAATTCCGTTTTAGATTGTTTTGTGGAATATTTCATAAGACATGTTTCTGTCCATGTAGGAATAGTAATAGGAACGTCTGCAATACAAACAGGGACCTGTGACTGTGCAAGGAAATCTCCAATCGAATTGATTCTTGTTGGGCTTTTCGGAGGCCGTTAGGAGGGCATAGTTTATACCTGGCAGAGATGGCACGTTGATCATGAAGGACGTCCGTCCAGGGCGAGGCCCGACCATTGCGATTATCCCAAATGCAAGTAACTCGGCTGCATAATTTATGATAGTGGGGGTCTGCGTTCGCGCTAACCCCCGCCTTTACAGTCCAAAAGTAAGTCACACAACACCTACTCAAATCGCTATATCTTTTTTGTCACTATCGCCCAAAGATTTAATGAAGGGGCTTCTAGAGTCACAGCAGATCACGTAATTCTTATTAATGCCAACGTAGTGCATGATTGATATTTGATGTTTTAACAGAAAAACACAAGGACAGCGAAGACTGTTTTAGGCATACAATAACTACTAAATGTACAAGGCGGTAAAGTATGAGGATATGGACGGGTATACAGGCCTACGGGCAGCATAATGGAAATAAAGGCGCATTTCCTTTCTGTATATGGTCAATAAACGAGTGTTTGATTTATCTAAATTTTAATTTTGTGGCTAAGACGAAATACTGACTGACAGTCCTAAGAGATTGCACCATTCGATGGTTGAAAACATTACACAACGCCTTAATAAGCGTTTGAATTTGGCATTGTCTTGCAAGAAGTCTTTAAGGCATTTGTGTGCTCTCATGATTAATGATGCCATTGTACCCATCCCCTACAATCATTATTTGAATTATTAAGCCTCTATGAGACTCCTAAGTTCCAGAGAGTGCAGCTTAAAAGACGACGATGCTACGGTCTGAAGCCTTGAAACGGTAATGTTACTGGGCAGAGCAGCGGACATTGGCGGACTGTGTCGCATAACCAGACTGGCTGGAGTACCGTCGCTGGAAGGCGCTTCAGTACCGTTCGTCATGACCGCTGCTCACTGGCTGGAGTGCCGTCACCCATCACTTGGTGGCGCTCCTGTACCTTCATGACCATTGCTCAAATAAGACGTTGACTATTAAAGTGGATTGAGTGTCGTCACCCGTCAATGTACCAAGGCACTTCTGCACCGTCATGGTGTTCTAGAACTGCAACTCTCCACGTGTTCACGCGTTCCAGCCTAACAACGCCGATCGAACACGATTTGTTTTACAGTCACAACTAATCAGAGCGGCAGACACATACTTCAGTCTTCCGTTCGTTTTAGTTTGATTGTGAGTTTAATCAGGATGTCGAGACGACGCACGAGCCTATTATATATAGGCCGAACACAGCAAGATCAGGACGTTCTTGGCCGGCAAGATACAGTCAGTACAAAATAGAAAGCCCGATAAAAACGACTAAAAAAACAGCCGGAGCCTAACGTTAACGTTAACCTCTACCTGGAGAGTAAATGGAAAGGGGGCAGGTCAGCACTTTGATAAATAACTTTACTTAGACTTAGGGGCTCCCGTAACGTTTCTCCCATAACTTTCGCCACGTTTAATAGTTACCCAAGCATTCTACCACTAAAAACTTGCTATTTGCTTGGAAACGTCCTTGCAAGTACAATGTAGACCCCAAAGGTGGAGGTGGGAATACTCTCGGTAAAGAAATCAGGTGAGGCCTTCTCGTAGCCTCGTTTTCACCACGCTCTACCATTGGTCGGAAAAACGTCATTTCGTGAGGGGGTGTTTTCCCACTGACGGCAAGGACACGCAAACAAAAATAACACACAAGGCACGTCCGCCAGTGAAATGTCTATTTATGTTTCAGTTTGCCAAAAATATCAAAACTGTTTATTATTTTTTCTATTGTTAGCAATGTATTAGTCATCGTTACGCAATATCCTGGGTGGCATACACGTCATCAATGGAAACGTTTAAATGCGCTCTTCCAAAAGAAAAATTTAGAGAATCGCCATGTTTTTTGGCCGATAGCAACAGCTGGGAAAGACGGCCAAATATTATCTTATATAAGTGAAAACCCTCGCTTAGATTGCGCTGGGAGTAGCCAGGGAAAAGATGGAGTTGCCGCACTCGGCCGTGTTCAACGCAGCTGGCGAGGGGAAGGTCTTGACACTTGCCGCGCTGTTGCACAACAAGACGACGGAAGAGGCCCGTGAACTTCTGACACATGTGACGGAGGATTCCCAAGGACAGGCCGCTCCACCGCTAGTCATCGCTGCGAAGAATGGACACTGTAAGGTATGTCGCAAGGAGCTTTGCCTGTTCGTGACTCCACCTCTGTGGACCGCAATGGCTGATTAGCACACGATATTTTATTACTGAAACGTTATTTAGAAGTCCAAGGGTCATCATAAGACATTTGGGCAGGCCAGGATTTTGAGACATGTAACCAAGGAGCTCCTTGATGTAACGTTATATATTTAATTACTCTGAGACTGTACGTGTAATTAGCCCTCGGGCATGATTTTGCAAATAAACATATACTCTACTCATTATATTATGTTATATGAGAGCTATGCAAAGATAAGAAAGAGTGAATAACTGTAAATCATTGAGGTTTATTTTATTGGGTTAGGTAACTCTTTGCAAGTGAAGATACTGTAAATGTGAGTTGAGTGGATGGGTACCAAACACATTCTCCTATATTGCCCTCAAGGACAATGAAGTAACCTTGACATTAAATAATAACAAGCATAACACCACTATGAAGTATGATCATGTCAGCTGTAATATGATATGTGTCACCAAGGACTACACAGCAGGCCAGTGTCAAGTCCACGTGGAGAAACATGAGCTGCTGATAGAAGGTTCTAGAGGATTTCTAGGAATAACAAATAATAAATGTTTACTGAATTCCTTAAAGACAAATTTATGAAGAAGCTATGAGCAGCTGTTTTGAATAACACTTAATCATCAGGAATTCAGGATTAACATACATGTATTTGGAAGATGTCACAATATCTTTTTCTTCAAATTAAACTGCTCTGCCGTTTTGGACTGGTTGCCATTGGCCTGGATACCAGACCCAAGCCCAATCCCAAAAATATCTATCATGTAGGCCCTAGGCTACACAATAGATATTTTTGAGATTGGGCTGGGGTCTGGTATCCAGGCTAGGCTGCCATGTCCACTGTGACATGACAATAGTATACATCTCATGGCCTAATTATCTTGCAACAGAACAGGAGAAGAGTGTTTCACAAACTCTTGCTGCCAGGGGTTGTTTGGAGGGTGGAGGTCAATTAGCCAGGCAGGCAGCTAGGAGCTTGATTTAGTCAGGCTAGAGAAGGGTGTATATATAAATGTATTCGGAGCAAACATGTATTTTAATTGAATAATATCTTTATTGCAAATTCATGTCCAAAAGGCTAATTGCAAGTATACATGGAAATACAATAATGATAATAATATGGTATAGTATAGTATAGTATACAGTAATGAAATGAACATGAAATGAAAGTCAACTAGCGCCACTTTTAATTTAAAATGGATGGAATGACATGACTACTGTTGTTGAATGTAATGATAAAGCATTGTACATTGTTTTGATGTCTTATGGTCTTTAAAACTTACCTTGTGCTTTTTCGTGTCAGGTGGTGAGGTTCATCCTTGAGACGTATGAAATACCTGTGGACCAGACAGGTGTGGTGAAGTTCGATGGCTACATCATTGAGGGGGCATCCTCGCTGTGGTGTGCCGCCGGCAGGGGCCATTTTGACGTCGTGAAAGACCTGATCACCCACAGGGCTAATGTGAACCACCGCACGCTGACCAACTCTACCCCGCTCCGCGCGGCGTGCTTCGACGGCCGTCTGGACATCGTGAGGTACCTCATAGAGAACAAAGCCGACATCCACATCGCCAACAAGTATGAGAACACGTGCCTGATGATTGCGTGCTACAAGGGTCACATAGACGTGGTGTCCTACCTACTTGAGGTGGGAGCCAACCCAAACAGCAAGGCTCACTGTGGGGCCACGGCCCTGCACTTTGCAGGGGAATGTGGCCACTTGGAGATTGTGAAAGAACTCATCCTGAAGGGGGCCATCCCCCAAGTGAATGACCATGGTATGACCCCCCTGATGCTTGCCGCTGACAGCAGTCACGCAGAGGTTGTGGAGTATCTCGTCTCGCTCCCCGACTGTGACAGAGTCACCAAGGTAGAGACCTTGGAGCTTCTGGGAGCTTCGTTTGCCAACAACAAAGACAACTACAGCCTGGACAAGGCGTACCACTACATGCACGAGGGAATGTTGGAACGTTTTACGGATGACCCGCAGATCTTACATAAAAAGGTCTTGCCTCCAACGCCGGCGTATGACAACAGGATAGAGAGCCTGACAGTAAATGCACTAGAGGCTATTCAGGACAACCCCCATGCTATACACATGGAGGCGCTGATGGTACGGGAGCGAATCCTGGGCTCAAGCAACCCGGAGGTCCCCCACCCCATCATCTACAGAGGGGCAGTCTATGCAGACGGCATGTACTTTGACAGATGCATCAACCTTTGGATGCATGCCCTGAAGTTGAGGCAGACGAATAACCGCAGCGTACAGAAAGACCTCCTGCGGTTTGCCCAGGTGTTTGCCCAGATGATTCGCCTGGGGGAGGACGTGAACGCTGACAATTTGGCTGAGGTGATGGAATGTTGCCTGGCAGAGACCAAAGTGGCCCAAGAGCGCTTTATCTTCAGTTGTATGCTGATGCACATGTGTGGCTCCGAACTACAGGCCTCCTTCCAGCACAACATGCTGACGATGATGTACCTGTTTGGACTGATAGCTGCCGTGAAGACGAACAAGGAACAGGACCAGCGGTTGAAGAAGCTGGTGTATGACTTCCTTCACATGAGGCCGCAGACAAAATCGGGTTGTACGCCGTTGCACCTGGCTGTTAGTCAGAGCACGCCAGTGGACGACTTTCACATCAACGACATCTGCAAGTTCCCCAGCCCGAACATCACTCAGCTCCTCATCGAGTGCGGGGCGGACGTGAACGCTACGAACAACGATGGGAACACGCCGTTACATCTCATTGTACAGTACGACAAACCCATCAGCGACTTTCTAACGCTACACTTTATCGTAACAAAGTTAATCCAGGCTGGAGCGCATATAGACAAGGTAAACAAGTCAGGGAAAACGGCTGTACAGACCAGCACCACCGGCGTTTCCGAGGTCGTCTTGAAAACCCAGACGAAAGTGAACTTGAAGTGTTTGTCGGCACGTGCAGTGAAAACGCACGGACTGAAGTACAAGGGACAAGTGCCAAGAGAAGTAGAGGCTTTTGTAGACATACACTGATAAACCCTCCGTCAGTCTATCTGAGTGATAGAAAACTGCCTCATGAAGATATGAATATACATGTACATATATAGGCCATTTTCAAAGTGGTGAGATACTTATCTGCATTACCAATTCTTTAAGAAGAGTTCTAATCTTATTATGCTATCCTTAGCTATGTCATATTGCCTGGCGATAGATTTCTATATTGTTGCATGGACTAAACAAATCATCAGTCTTCAGTTTAGCACTAAAAAGGAAGAAAAGTTTACATTTGTGTAAAAATTGAATCTATTCCATCATTGCTAAAAACATTTTCTCTCAAAACTGTGATAACTTCATTAAGTATGATTCTGATGTATATTAATATCTGGTGCATATATGAGGTATATAATTTCAGAGTATAAACTTAGTATTAACTTGTCCTTTGTGAGGCAAAGCTCTCAATAAAAGCTGAAGGAATCTCTTCTTGTGTCTGTGTCTCTTGTCTAAGCTTGAGTGCCATCCTCCGTAGTGACTGCTGGCTCAATCCTTTTGCTTGCTAACCACAAATTAGCAAGCAAAAGGATTGAGCCAGTGGTCACTACGGAGGCTGGCACTCAGGCTACTCTTCTTTAGATATCAATCTTTCTTGCTACACAGAGCAAAGATGAAGCTGGGTGTACAAAAGAAAAACTGAAGTGTCAGAATTGTGTACACTGCCAAATAACAACTATTACACATGGCAAAGTACAGATTGGGGGGGGGGGGTGGGGGGGGTCATATCCAAAATATAAATCATTATCCAAAGTGGTATGTGGCATGGTCACATACCATGATTTCGAATACGGATCAGCGACCCATCCCCCAGAGATTTGTATTTTTACCTTTTTTTTAATGTAGTGTATCTTTCATAATTTCATCGATAGTCGAAGACTTCCTACCTTGCAGTTTCACTATGTATTGATGTATCAAAATTTGAAAATTCATGCTGACTCAGTGATATCAGTTTCATCTGTGGCATGCCTGTTTCTGTCTTCGTTACCTTGTAAAAATCTAAGAATTTAAGATTATTTGTCCCTCTGTCTCTCTCTAAATCCCCTCTATCTTTTGCCATCTCTCTTCGTCTTCCTCTATCTCTCTTCGTCTTCCTCTGTCTCTCTCCCTCTTCTACCCCCCCTCTCTAGCTCTCTGAAAGGGCAAGATACTGCAGTATTGTGAAGATTTCTTAGCTACATGTATGTTCTGACTGAACTACCCTGATTTTCCCCGCTGTACTTTTCAGTTTCCACTGGATGGAAGACAGTTATAAGCTATTGAACTAGGAAAGCTAAGTACCCCTAGAATTTCATAAATCACGCACTAAGTATGAACTCTGCATTGTGACACGCCTGTGTCCCAGAATTTGGATTCTCTTCGGTTATTTGAGAAGGGTGTAGGCATGACTGAAATGTTAAGTCCGGAAGAGATGCTGCCATGATGTTTCACAAGGTCGGGGCGATGACATTAGAGTATGGGTGATGAGTATAAATATAACTCCTGGCACAGGGAAGGGGTACGTGGCACTTTCTGGTGGAGACGGTTGTCCAAAAACTAGAGCATAGGTTATAAACAGTGATGTCAATGGCCTTGTCAGTCATATTTAAAGGGATGATTCACTGCTGGTGTAGCATGAGTTTATTTTCTTCGACCATTTGGAATTATAACAGTAAACAAGACGTACCCACATACCAGATATTAAGACAATCCATCCAGGCCTTCTATAGTTATGCTGTCCATCCACAAGCACACACACATACACGTCATACACACGTTCAAACGCTACCGAAAACATAACGTTTAGAAGTTCTTAGCTAAGATGAATTTACCGTCTACAAGTACCTTGTATGGAAAAGAAGGAAAGTGTGGAAGATGGGTGATGTAAAGATTATTTCACTATGTAGTTCACATTTTCTTTGTCTTTTATTAAGCCAAGGAGGTTGATAAAACCCCCTTGATAAACCAACCAAGCTAGGGAGGTGCTAGAGTCACTGGAAGCCTCAAACCGGGTTCCGTGCGCGTGGTCCCAGAACTCGGTCCCAGCCCTCCGGTGAGTCGGGCAGGATGATACCTCGGTCGGGTGGGTACTTCGGGTGAAAGGATCATCCACTGACACTGTGTCCTATTATCTACATTTTCGTGCAAATAATAATTATACACGATTAAAAAAAACAGTTTGCACATCGAAAGGAACCGCGCCTTTACTTTTATCAAGGACACTGAAGGAGGTTACTAGTATCTTCCTAAAACCTCCTTGCTTTTTTATAACGTGCTACACCGCGCAGTATTTCACATTCGTCAATAGGTGGCGCTTCGAAGCTAGTTGTATTTCAGGCGCGGTTATGCATCGCCCCGTCTCTATCAGAGTTTTATCAGTATTTTAAACGATGTGTCTGGTCGTAGTGTACTATGACGGTTCCTTGACGCCTTATGAGCAATTAGGGACTGTTCTCGTTGCAACTCTTTGGGCTGTATTGTTGGACTTCATCGTTTTCTGGTGTCGACGATCCAACAAAGACATGGGCTGCCTGGCGGCGCAACAGTGGTTACCTACTCCCTGGAATTTCTACGTGGATTCGAGAGGGCAGCTCCTCCGGCTGGTCCAGACCCGAGAGAACACCTCCTCAAGCTCGGAGTTTGGAGTTTAACGAGCAGACCCAAGGTAAAGAAAGCCGGTAAAAATTTTTTGGGCATAATACTTTGACTCTTGTTGGAGACGGACCTTTGATATTCAAATGTCGGCCATGCTGCTCTGATCATTCCCTGTCACATGCAAATCAGGCAGCACATTCCATTTTGTGCTGGAGTTTTTCTTACCGATAATTATCACGTTAATTAATCAAGTAATGAAAGATAGCTGACGCAGATTCATACGTCAAACAGATGTACCTACCAATGCATTGTTCCCAAACCAACAACAAAAAACATCATTTTCCCCACTGGTCCTCTTCAATGCTAGATTTGTCTGCGGCCTCTCTGACTCAAGTACATTTATACTGACATTGTTATAGTTTTGCAGACGTGGTTTTGCCGGTCATTATCAGCAGAGATGACAAACGTCGAAAGTTTTTCAACCGTTTCCCGTCCGCGATCGCTCCGGTGTCGCTCCTAGCCTCCTTCACCGGCCTCTCTGGGAAGCTTGGCAATTTTTTTTTTTTGGGGGGGGGGGGGGGTGCCGTTAGGTCGATTCGCGATTTTTAACCGGGAATATGCTGGGAGAGGAAAATATGCCGGGAAAGGAATATACACCGGAAAGCTTGTACGGGCTAGGCGAAATCGGCTTCCCAGTAGGCCTGCTACTTGTCGCTATCTACAAACGCAATAATGATTAAGAATGCCTTTCAGACGGCCAATTAATGTATTCGCGAGAAGTTATTCACACTGCCGCGAGAAGTAATTCACACTTCAACGTTAATAGTGCACGGCCACCCCGAAGCGTGCCACAAACCTACGTAACGTTACCGGAAACCGTGCACACGCTGCCTGCCTTTGTCACTTCCAGAGTCACAATAATTGATACAACAGTTTTCCTGAATTGATACACGTGCAAAACTTACATTTCAGATCAGTGTACCACATTTTTTCCAGTGGATTTCCCACACGTAGTGCAAACAAGCCTTGCCTGATCAGCAACAAGGGCATGAAGTGGCGAGATGACTATGACCATGGTCGAGTTCTCTGGCAATCGACGGGCAAATCTGATAGCAGATCGACTTGCCTTGGCCTGTAGCAAGGCCAACAAAACAATCATTGCCTTTGCAGACCGCAGCAATGGCCAGGGATTGTCCTTCCCTGAACTCGGGGAAGCTCTTTCGTACATAATGGGAAGTTTCAGCGGAGTTTTTCTACGGTAAGTACTCGTTTTCAAATGAGCCTTGTTTTGAAATGCGTGACCGTTACAAAGTTACGGGTCATCGCGCAACGGGGGGTGTGCCGGGCTGCCAGTGCTGGACGCGTTTATGACGGGAAGTTCGCACATCCATACCAAACGGTGATAAGTGTTTTTTAATGGGGCTTTGTAGATAGCGACAAGTAGCAGGCCTACTGGGAAGCCGATTTCGCCTAGCCCGTACAAGCTTTCCGGTGTATATTCCTTTCCCGGCATATATTCCTTTCCCGGCATATTACCGGTTAAAAATCGCGAATCGACCTAACGGCACCCCCCCCCCCCAAAAAAAAATTGCCAAGCTTCCCAGAGAGAGGCCGGTGAAGGAGGCTATGTCGCTCCTGTGTATGTCAAGAACGACCTCCCTTCATGCCCTCTTCTCCTGTCATAGAAGACATTGAGTGTACTCTTGGCAAGTATTTTCCTTTTTATCACACCTTTCCTTTAATCTTGTATTGTTTATGTCTTATATTCATCTACATCTTCATTAGTACTACCCCCAAAGAACAATAACCCCATCAGGGCTAGGGTCACCAAGACAGGCCTTCAGCCAGGCACAGAGGGACTCAGCGTTGGGAGCCGTACGCGTCACATTCATGATCATATGCATAGAAATCTATGTCATCTACTTATATCGTTGATTTTTATATGACGTTAATAACTCAGGATGTATATAATAACAGCTGACTGCGGTTGTTAAATATTTAGAGAATGTCATTGTCTGCACTCATTGCCCACCTGTGGTTGCAGAAGCGCCACATAGCGGAATGAGTTGAAAGTGAAGACAGGTGAAGCAACAGGTGTGGCGCCGTGACGTCATCGTCACGCATAGATTATGTTGATTAGCGCCAGGTAACGTCAGAAGCTGACTGGAGAGGTCATTTTCCCCCTTGAAATAGGAAATAATGTTGGGAATTTCGCCTCAGATCACTATGTCGAATATTTCATGAAGAATGTTTCTGTCCTGTTGGGAAACAACTGGGCTCAGATCTGTATTGAAGCGCCCTCAGTGCAACAAATAATCCGTGTAAGAAGACCTCTAATCGAATTAATTAGTGGTGCGACTGGGCTTTTCAGAGGCCGTTGGGAGGGCATACTTACCTGGCAGAGATGGCACGTTGATCACGAAGGACGTCCGTCCAGGGCGAGGCCCGACCATTGCACTCCGGTTGGGTTGACCCTTGCGATTACCCCAAATGCGGGTAACTCGGCTGCGTAATTTATGATAGTGGGGGTCTGCGTTCGCGCTAACCCCCGCCTTTACAATCCAAAAGCAAGTCACACAACACCTACCCAAACCACTCTGTCTTTTTGTTCACTAGTCATTACCTTGAAAAAATTAACACGTACGGCCCGACTAAACAGATGAAGGGGCTGTTAGATTCGCAGTAGGTCACTTAATTCCTATTTACCAACGTAATGCTTGATTGATACTTGAACTTTCCACGGAAAAACACAAGGACGGCGAGCGACTGTTTCAGGCATACAATAACTACTATCATGTACTGGGCGATCACAGTATATGAGGCTATGCGCTTGTATACAAGCCTACGGAATCTGCAGAAGCAGTGCAACGTGGGGCAGCACAACGAAAATAAAGGCGCAATTCCTTTCGATATCCGACCTACGGCTGTTTAATCTAAATCTTAATTTTGTGAAATATCGAAAGACGAAATATCAGCGGCCCCGCAAATTTCAAAGATTGTCCGATTCGACGGCTGAATACAGTAACTTCAACATTACCCAACGCCTTGAAGGTCGTTCAAATATTTGGCAGCGTCTCGCTTAAAAGACGGTGGTGCCACCTTTTGAAGCCTAGAAAGGGTACTGATCACAGACTGTATCACGATAGAAATTGACTAACTGGAGTACCGTCACTGGAAGGCGCTTCAGCACCGTCATGACCACTGCTCACTGGCTGGAGTGCCGTCACCCGTCACTGGATGGCGCTTCTGCTCTGTCATGACTCGTGGTGTTCTAGAACTGAAAACCTTCACGCGTTCCATCCTAACAACGCCGATCGAACACGACGTGTTTAATACCATAGCTACTATCAGAGCGGCAGACACATACTTGAAGTCCCCCGTTCGCTTTAGTTTGGTTCTGAGTTACGTCAGGATGTCGAGACGACGCACTAGCAGGCGACGACGCCGACCGTCCCAAGCGGTCGCCTTTCCTTCCTTTGACGGCGACGACGACTCGCGAGAGGGACGCTGGTGGTTATCTAAAGCTGCTGTGTTTACGATGCTGCTGCTTGTGGCTCTAACGGTAGGTCACTAGGGATTAGAATATTTCCCCACCAAGGCCGTTCCCTGTTAGATGTAGACAATGGTAGACGAGTCGCTAAAGGATGATCCTCCTACCTGCAAATCACTGTTCATACATACTAAGCTGATCTTTAAAGGAGTGTCCAAGGAGGTTTGATATGAGATCATACAACCTCCTTGGAGTGTCGTATGTACCTATAGTCAGGTGTCCTTTTGGCAATATAACGTCTGGAAACCCCAGTTGGACAATACGTGCAAAGACTCAAATTCGTCATGAATGTCATCATGAATGTCATGAATTATTAGTAAACAAAGACGTGATGGCACAGTGCGGTTAACAATGATTGAAATGAGACCTTTAGAAGTACGAGGTAATACCTACGAGGTAATGCTGATGCTAAAACGCAGCTTGTTAAAACAGTAGCACAGGTTAGAACTATACATTCCTATTCAGTTTCTGATGGATAGTAAAGCAAATTTTGTGCCTTGATTGTCACGCTATCTGCTAGCATGCTATGATAAAACTTTTGTTTCAGAGTGCTGCCATGACTCTGACCGTGCAGCCCCCCTCCCACACCGGTGCTGACTCGGAGGCTGCTGCAGACGTGATGCACTCCGCACGTGCCGGAGAAAACACTCTGCTCCGCCTGGAGCCCACACCTGCTGAGGACGGCACTCATGATGATCACCGCGTTCCTTACGGCTGGAAGGAAACGTCGAGTGGTTCTCTTCCTATGATTTGGCTGAAAAACCACTTGAAGGGCCCAACGCCACCCCGTGTCGCGAAAATAGTCAACAACACGGAAACGTCAATTTCTGGAAGTTGGGAAAGGCACATAGACGAGCTGCCTCCAGTGAATATGGTCCGTCCCTACGCCCAGAAACACCATACGCGTGAGGTCCACTTCTCTGACCGTGAGCCGGGTGCTATCATCAATGGTTCAGACCTGACCACTGGATCCAACCACTGCTTCTCTGAGAGCACCAAGTTGCACCAAGGTCTAGTTGGAATTCCCCAAGACCAGGATACGGGCAAGTACATCACCAAAGGACGGAAGGAAAACAGGATCGACGAGTCAGTTATCGAAGATGAAGGTCGCCGCCACAGTCATCTACCCAATTCGGTTTCGCCGAATGTCGAATAAGGCGTTGTGGCTGGCTTCAAGAACTCCGACAGTACACCCGCGAAAGATGCCATCTCTACATCAAAGCCGGTCCAGTTGACATCTGATCTGAACCACCAGTCTCCCTTGACACGAGAAGACGACTGCCTTGATAACACAGACAACGATCGTGAGTTACTATTGAAGAACTCCAATTATTCCCTTAACTCAACAATGTCGGTGAAAGCTTAAAGCGAAGGACCACTACGAGAGTTGCCGTGTAAATGAGCTAGTCATGTGGAGCAAAACCGCTGTAACCGTTGTGGTTGGTGCCTTGGTGGTGACCTCAGACAGTTATCTATGACTGCATGGAGTAAGCCCTATTCTAGTTTCAGTGTTGTAGTTGCTGTCATTATACAACACACGCTTGGACAGTAATTTTTATTTTACGCTCATGTCCGACATTGTAATGTTTAACAGTTTAGAATACATGTATAGTTTTATGGACTATGCACTATTCATATAGCGTTGAATAGTCGAACCGAAATTGCAGTACTTCCATTATCCGACAAACGTCGCTGTAGTACCATCCACGAAGAAGAAAAATGACGGAATGACTTTAAAACGTTTTATCACAATTGCATTGCGAGATACAATGCCTGGAAACCGCGTTACTTTACAGCAGTTTCAAGTTTAACGTTCTCCCTACTGCCCAACCCTATATGCATTAGTGTGCTGAAGCTTAACAAGGCTGACCTAAGCAGAAGTAGCAATTATTTCACTAGCGGCATTTGGCACAATCAAACACTTAAATACGACGAAACGAAATTCAATCATAAATGTCCTTTATTCACTCAGAAGTCATATAATCGCAACAACGAAAAATAGCATGTACACCAGTCACACAAACATCAATACATACAAATTCAATGTCCTCGTCAAGCTTAAGAAAATAAATTAGATAACAGAATAAAACTGTTGTGCTGATCCTGAGCTGCCTGATATGTCATGTTGTGAAGACCATATCCATTTTTGATCACATTTGTGGTAATGGAAGGGCATGCGGTTGTAACGCCTGTTCACCTTTATCTGCGGGGTAACCTATATCCGTTGTCTTGAAACATTGGTTATTTTTGGGAAATCAGTTGACTGACGATGGTGTCAAATTGCAATACATGTATTCTGAAATATTGAGTTTGAAACCATCGTCTGTGGACTTGATACCCCTCAATACCCAGTCTTTAAAAACAACTTATATAGGTTACCCCGCGGACAAAGGTGAACTACTGTTATAGGCTTACTTCTTTCATGTTTTTGAGGGGTTCGTCAGTCCATGCAAACACAGCAAAACCCAGAGACAGTTCAGTACACGGTAAAGAGTCATGTGTATTTTAGTCATCTCCGATGCATTTCAAAGCTTCTCTTCAAGATTCTCGTCATGCACGAGTTCCCCGCACGTTCCCGGATGTAGACCCAGTTCCCCAAGGGGAAGGACATGACTTTGTCCGCCCTAGGCTTCCGGCCGAGGTAGCGATGGTCTACGACACTGCAGTCGTATGTGCGCGGAGATATCCCCCAGCCTAGCCCCATTTTGTTCAAGCTGATTGTCAATGGAGGAAGGGAACCGAAAGAAAACCGGTGTCTGAAGTTCCGCGCGTCCCCGCCGCGTAGAACCATCTCTTCGGTGACGTCGGAAATGACGTCATCTAACAGACCGGAATGACGTAAGAAAGCTGGAAGCGAGTTGTTCTGGGACAGGGCATCTCCACCGGGTCCTAGCCCCCGGAACATGGACTCTACCCTGTCGTCGATGGCCTTTCGCAAACTTTCGTCCTCCCGAATGTCCCGTTCAAACGTCGTCAGGAGATTCTGTTTCTCCTCTGCGCTGAGATTTTTCCACCAGGTCTGTAAGTCCTGGTTTCCGGCCAGTCTTCTCATCTCCTGCAACACGTGGTCGGGAACGACGTCTTCTATATTACCGTCCGCTGCTCCCTCCAAGATGGCTTCCATGTTCTGCACGATGCTGCGCACAGCCTTTTCTCTCGCCGTGTGTTTGGCTTCTTCAATCTGCATTTCTCGCTGAAGCTCGCGCAGTCGCATCTCTCTTTCCACCGGGTCGAGTCCTTTCAGTTGTTCTTTGGCAGCGTCCATGGTCTCCTTCTGGTACATTTTTCTCTGCAGCTCAGCCATCTTTGCTTCTCTCTCCTCGGGTTTCAGGCTACTCCACCATTGTTTGATGTCCTTTCCACCTGCCATTTTTCTCAGCTCATCGAGGTAGTCTTTCGGCATTGCCTCCTCCAGGTTGTCTACGTTGACTTTCCCTGACAGAATGTCTTCTATTTTCCCGACCTTTTCAGCAACATTTTGTGCGGTTTCTTGAAAGGCTTCTCTCGCCTCCTGTAATCTCATTTCTTTCTCCATCGCTCGCAGTCGCTCGTGCCTTTCCGCGGGATCCAAATCTTGCATGTCATCGTTCGCGAGACGCAGCTTTTCCTGCTGCTGCATCTTTTTCTGAAGCTGCCTCATCTTCTCCTCCCGCTCCTTGGGATCCATGTTCTCCCACCACTTCTTTAAGTCTTTTCCACCCGCCATTTTCTTCAACTCTTGCAGGTATTCGCTCGGTATGGCTTCTTCAATGTTATCTACGTCTACTTTCCCTGACAATATGTCGTGGAGCTTATCAACGTTTTCTGATATCTCGCGAACCTTTTCATCTGACAGTTCAGGTACTGCAATCTTTCCCGTTTCCATCTCTTGGCGCAACTCTTCTTTGTGGTGCATTCTTCTTTGGAGCTGTTGCATCTGCTTCTCCCGCTGTTCGGGATCAAGACTCTCCCACCATTCCTTCAAGTCCTTTCCTCCGGCCATCTTCTTCATCTCTTCCAAATACTCGCTTGGTATCGCGTCTTCGATGTTGTCCACTTTTACCTTACCCGACAAGATGTCTTCAATCTTCTTCGCATTGTCCGAGATTTCTTTAGCTTTTTCCTTCGAGACACCCTTCTTGCGACCCTTGGATCTACCCAGACCTCCGCTGTCTTTACCGTCTCCGTCTTGCCCGCTGTCGTCGCTGTCTCCAAGCTGCCCCAGTCTACCTTTGTTTCTGATAGGAGGTAGTTTACTGCCCTTCTTCCCTCTGTTTGCTTTCCCCACAGAAGTCTCATCCTCGCCGTCTGAATCCAACACGCCATCACCGTTCTTACCTTTTTTGCCCATTTTCTTTTTCCCCTTCTTTCCACCCATAGCACCAAGGTTATCCTCGTCGCTATCATCTGACCCATCACTGCCGGTCCTGCCTCCTCCTTTTCGCCTTCCCTTGCCTTTTCTTGTCGCCTTTCCCGACGTTTTAAGATCGTCATCTGTTTCATCCTTCTTTCCCCTGACGGACGATTTTCTGCGCCCACGAGTCTTCCCAGGTCCGCTTCCCGTCTCCTCATCGCTGTCGTCACCTAAACCGGACTTCTTACGATTCTTGGAGCTTTTTCTACTTCGAGACTTGTTTTCGCCTCCACTTTTTCCTCCTTTGCCGATACCTCCCTTGGTCTTTCCATGTCCGGAATCGTCGTCATCGCTTGCACCCTCCTCCAAGATTCCCGCCATTTTGGCTTTCTTCTTGTACACCCTTTTGTTGAGCTGTTTGAGTTTTTGTTCTCTCTCTTCGGGAGTCAGTTTGCTCCACCACTGTTTCAAGTCCATGCCGCCTGCCATGGCTCGGAGCTCCTCCAGGTACTCCTCTGGCATGGAGTCTTCCACGTTGCCTTCGATCTTGCCAGAAAGGATGTCCTGGAGTCTCGCGATATTCTGCGAGACTTCTTGCTTCGTTGCCTCGGCGTGCATGGCCATGGCCGAGTTCCTGCCTAACCTTGAGCTGACAGAATCGGCGTTGTCGTCCTCCGCCGTGCCCCTTCCCTCGTCAGAGCTGGAGTTCTCTTCCCCCTCCTCTATCCGTCTCTGGGCGTTCCATCTCGGCCCTCTGGACCTCCGCCTTCCCGGGTCCCCGCCGAGCTCCTCGTGGAACTCGTCATCGCTTATCTTCTCCTCGAGATCGAGATCAATTTCACCGAATTCATCATCTTCGTTAGGCGCTTTCAGCCTCCCTTTCTTCAGCTTCTGTAGCTTCCTCTTTTGTTTTGAGACTGTGGTCTGTAGCACGTCGACGTCTCCGAGCAACTTCTTGTTCAGCTTCCGCATCTTCTCCAGCTCCCTCTGCAACTTCAGCTGAGCCTTGCGTCGTTGCGACTCTTCCTTTCTTTTCTGCTTCTCGAGTTTTCTGACCTTGCGGGAGAGCATCTGGTTTTCTTCATCCTTTCTCTGTGCCTTTTCCTTCAGAACCCCGATGGTCTCCTGGCTCTTGTAAACCGTCAGAGCCTCCTTGTCCTTAGCTGCCACCTCCCGCTGCAAGGCGACGTCGCGTTCCTCACGGAACTTGTGCCACAGGAGGACGTTGGGAGGCGGCGATCTCGCGTCTCTCGCTCGCTGGTTCAACATTTTTATCAGTCTGGTTTTCTACTATGTCGAAGCAATTCCATCACAGTGGAGAGGATTAGACGCACACGTAGGGCTTGGGCGGCAGCCAAGCGGGAAAGACCCTTCACCCCATGGGCCGTGTTTCCGTGTTACCTGTTGGAATAAAAGCAAACAACATGTATTAGATTGGTGTCATAATTCATTTCTGAAGAAAGACGAGAAAGATAATTGACTGGAAAGAGCTACCTAGTTGGAAAGATGTACCTAGAAATTAAAAAAAAATAGGGTTCACAGTGCCACAATTCCAATAGACGGTGATCGCGCTGCGACCTCACTGTGACCTACTAGGGAGTTTGTGTAGCTCTTGATTTCATGATTGGAGTCGTCTGCAAAGTGTAGCAACTGAAAACATAACACATAGCTAGGGTAAACTCTGCGGAATGGAGCCTATGCGTAAAAGCTTGCGTTAAACAGATGCGTAGATGACTTGTATTCAATCGAAGAAAGTCACCATTTGATAGAGAACGTCCTGTTTGCCCTTCTGACACAGTGTTTACTTCCCTCAGAAAAGGGATACAATTCGTGTCCTGACCCAGAACGCAACACGCCTTAAGGGCCTACATAGCCGTACTTCCTTGTCTAGATCTACTGTAGGCAATATTTGTTCCCTCTGTTTGTGAGTGCGATACACATCCGACGAAACTTATCAAGGAAAACTAGAAGACACTTACATCGCCGAAAATTATACTTAAGGAGTTTTGATACGCCCAATAAACAAAACATTGCTCACACGGCCCATGCCTACACGTTACGTCTATATACTTCCAAACAGTGCGAGAACATACCTTGTCTTGTCTTGTTACCCATTAACACCTTAAACATATTTGGGGAGAAACACCAATGGTGTGGCGCCATACCTAATGAGTGGATATTGGTGGTGGACAATCGTCCCAAAGCTGAGCCAAATTGGACACGTTAATCCGTTACCACAGTCCGGAATGAGGCAGCATTGTCCCGGTGTTTTTAGAAACGTGCTCCAACCCGACAACCGCTAGTTAGCAGGTTGTACAGTACAGGAGTGTTTGCATAGGCCTGGGTCATCATTTATCAGCGGGCTCTTTCAGCGCCCTGTATTCAGGACCCTTGCGGCATGTCGAGGCGTAGCAAACCGAGGGCCAATTAAATAGCTATCAATGCCGTTTGCAGAATAGAAAGACCTGCCCAGAACAAATGTTCCTTTAGAAAAGCTTGTCTCTGGGCTTTTGGTTCTGGTAGTACAAAGACAACACTGAGTGTAGCGAGTGAAAACAGAATGGTTAAGGCGAGACGACCAAGTAGTAGTACTGTACTTCAACATGATACAGTTTTTTCTTCATCCGCGTCGCAAGATATATAGATTTATATCAATTCGAGGGCATTTTAATATTTTCTGATAGAATAATATTCATCATTACGTCTTATAAACGATGTGGACTTTGTTTTCGACGGCACGAAGAGTTTTTTTTCTATTTGTAATTTACACAGAAAACAACCCACACAAACACGACAGAGGATGACAAACTTTGACATAGGACAACCTGAGATTTTAGCCCGTCGCGGCCTACGTACAGTGCAGTGACCGTCCCCAGTTCACCGTCCCTCCAGTAAAACTTGCTTTCCTCGTAAGAGCATCCACTTGTCAAACAATTAGGTATAGACAAATGTAGTAAGGACATTTGTGCCGCTATCTGTCGATACATGAAAAATTGATTTTTAAATCGTACAGGACTAGCTGGCTTTTACGTCGATGAAATTTAGACTTCCAGGTTATAAGATACGCCAAAAAAACAGTTACTCAAGCAATTGGATATGACTTTGGAAACGGTCAGACGTTTCAGATAGCATCCACCATCTTTAGATAGTGTCACTGATGAAAGATTGTGGATGCTATCTGAAACGTCTGGCCGTTTCCTAAATCATATCAAATTGCTTGAGTAACTGCTTTTAGGGGGAAGCTGGCTTTTTGGGTGTACGCGACTCTGTTCTAATTTGTTACATAAAGGACGAATGAATAAATTATAACCACTGAATCACATGAGGCATTAATTACTTAGTTTTCGCCGCAACACAGGCTCTATCCTATCGGCATTCTATCTCATTATTCTCTTTGCTCACTAGGGTTTCATGAACGAATGCATATGGAATGACTATTGATTGATATATGTTATGATTAGGGGAATATATTTTCATTCATTCTATGATTGTTTGCTCTACATGTCAATGGGACCGGTTGTGTCACGCCAGCATTTCACTAGATTGGCGACCGAGCGATTTGATGAATTTTATAGATAAAGAATAGAATATTTGTTGTTGTCTTCATATAACGTCACAAAGATGGGTTGACACGTGCGTATATATTGAATCTTTGAAGTCCGTATGGGATCCGTATGGAAGTCTTAGTATGTACAGGTTGCTAGCAAAATCATAGAAATAAACAAATAACATGCCAAACGAGTAAGCTGGGTCGCAAAGGCTCTTCGGTCAGCAGCTAACTCCTTTGCCATATTACGCATTTCCGTTTATCCAATTTCTACTATTTTTACAGTGACCTCACGGTGGAGCCCGGTAGAGACTAAGAACTTCGACCATACCGTACGGGCCTCATACGCACGTGTGAACCCCCCCCCCCTACATTTTACATGGTAGATTGTATTCGAATTTAAGTCAAGGGTTAAAGAAATCCGATTCAAGTCGCAGTGAGGTCGCAGTGCGATCGCCGTGAATTGGGGACCACTGGTAAATCAGGACGAAGTAATTTGTATTGAAATGTTACCGATGGCGACCCTTCTGTAACACTCTAACGGTAAACCACACTCAGCCCTCGGGAACTGTTCTCTTGTCCAGACTGATAAATTATGCATGTCTGTCTTTAAAAGCGGTATGTTATTCATAAGGACTAACATTATGTTTTCACACGCTACATTGTCGTCATATATGACGCCATATTATATGTATGCTATGACGATTATAATATCCGCGTATATTCCTTATGAATCTAGACAAACCTTTACTTATAAAGCATATCTGTTCTTACATTTTCAATATCACAAAGAAACGAGAAGAAGCCGAATGTACGCAGTAGAATACGATCCTTGAGTAGTGTAGATTCATTGTATCATTATATCATGTTGTATCATTTGTTGTGACCTGTACTAAACCCAGTGGGTATGAATGTACAATAAAGGTCTTCATTCATTCATTCATTGTTTGTACAAACCTTAATTTTGTCAACTTGAACTTGCGACAACCCCTTACATGTTGTGTCTGGACGTTTTACAGCCGGTATCCTGGACGGTTATTGACTCTGTTTCCACGCACTTGTGGGTTGTTAAGCATGTTGTATTTCACGATTACTGTATGTTATATGAGGCCGGCGATAAATTGCAGCTTTATGCTGGTAACGTAACACTGCCCCAGAACCATGGAGCAATATAAAAATTTAAGGACGCCGCTTTATCAAGGAAGTGAAACTCCAACTTGATACTGGTGCGGGGACTTCCCTGGAATTCTATGGCGAAAATACAGCCCTCCAAGTACACATGAATAATAAGAGAATTGGTAGTTATAACGTTCCATTTAAACCTAACTTCCGCTGGATAAAGTTTTCGTCTATTTCGACTTGACTCAAAGTAAGGTCACGATATAAACATATATTTTCAAGTATTTTGAAGAAGCACTAAAAAGAAAACGCAAGGACTGCGATGGCTATAGTAACTGAACAGCTAAAATTTTGCATCCTTCCACGCAGATTCGAACCCGCCTTGTAGAAATCTGGAGTTTCTTAGACGTGGATTCGACATTGAATAGACGGATGAAATTTTGTTGACTATCATTTCGTCCAATTAAATGTCAATATCTTCTCTACTAACATATTACCTGTTTGTTCCAGCTCAAATTTTGTAGTATAATGTGCCTCAGTTATTCCACAATCTAGAAAGAAGTAGCATAGGGTGGTGATGGAATCGCTGGTTATTTCATCACACAGATGTTTGCACCATATGTAGATATTCCAGTAATGACTAGGAAAACATGGCGATGGCGATAGGGAACTACATCATTACAATGGACCAGTCCATGCACTTTTCAGTCGCGCCGTTCAATTTTCACATGCCTTTGAATGGAGACTGAAGAGGAGGATTAGGCTGTCGAATCAGGAACTCGATTGAAGGAAGATTGCTTGTCAATAAACCCTAGTTTGACTATCAAATTGGACATAAAAAGTGGACCACGTCGGGCCATTTGGTAACTTGTGGTCAGAAAAGCTGACTGGTACGATAACAGTTTATGGTCTTTAAGTACCTCGCCAGCCCACTTAAGCCAACATGTCACAATCCCCGCGGCATAAACACGCCATTAGCATCTGTACGTCTACCAATGTTTCCGTCATACAGAACCTATCAGGGCTTACCGCCTACATTTGGCGGACTGACAGGGTTTTCCACCTTTAGAAAACTGTGGAAGAGCCAGCCACAATTTCTCGTGTGTTATCTTTAACTGTGTTGTTTTCTCTCTGCAAGGTTCTTCTGTTTGAAGGACAACATTACACTGTGAACACACGTCTCGCTGGCAAACCAACCCGGACAGGTGGCTCACCTTGAGAAGGACACCTTAAGAAGTATGGTGCTTGCAACATTTGTACTCACCTGTTTCTTATTAAAAGCAGAGATGTCTTCACATTTCTCTGTTCGACGTTAGTCCCGTCCGCACAGCACGCCGTGGTGTGAACAAGATGTCGGTCACTGCAAAAACACAAAAATTCCCCTGGGCAACGGGCCGCCGTAGATACCGCAAACGTAGCGGGATTTGTCATACAAAAGACGGCCGGGAACAAGGCCGTCACAAAGAGAATGGTTTACACACGCCGTTGCAAATGTCAAAGAAGCCAAAGAAATTGTGTACACTTTGGTTGAGTATTAGCGGTGGTTAATTGAGATAAAGAGCAGCTTCAGTTGTGTGGGGCCCTAGTCGGAAGGTCTAAGGAGTGTCCACAAAAGACTAGAGCCGGTCTCCACACACAAGATGGAGGATCTGGTGGTCCTCTGAAGCTACAGGGTTGTGACTTTATACTAAATTCCATTTCAAAGAAAATTGCTGCTAAGTGGAGATGGCAATATTCTATAGCTGGAACATGCATTATCCCATGATCATGTAGTAATCACTATTGATACCTGAGAAATAACAACTAGCGCAAACAAATAGTACGCGTAGTTCCGATCTGATCGGTTCTTAATGCTGATGGAAGACCCGTCGTCCTTTCGGCATCTTTTGTACAAACGGTTGGACGGCCGGCCGCCATGGCAACGTACGCGACGCTACGGCGCCCGGCGAGCCCTTTCACTGGTGCAAATGTTCTCTCCTACCTTCGGTCGCACCGTGGCCATACGTGATGTTTTGTTATCGTGAGAGGTCCGTGTACTGAAGTTTATTCACGGCGTAGAAGCCTCCCCTTAGTCGTGCGTGTTCTCAGCACGAGTTTTCCTTTCTTTCTGAGACAAAGTTTCTTACACTGCCTAAGAAGTAAGATGTAACTCTCAAAAAGACCTCTCCACTGAATGTCATGGCGAAGGTTGTTGGGGTCACGGGGTTAGCCGATACATGCTCCGTTTGCCAGTTGCCCGGTTCATTTTGATGAATGACACTTGTAGTCAAGGAACCTGCCAGGTTCCGTGTCAACAGTCGGCTACCTGGTCACACGTACAGCTGGCTGACTGGTATTCAAAGGGTACATAACAAGATTACAACACGGTCCTAGTAATTAACAACAAAACGATGGCGACGTATACAATGTTGCACCGTTTTCAAAATAGCCATCCTTTCCACGATTTATTTATCAATGGCTTTGTCTCTAAAGTCCCCCTACCTCATTTTTCCATTTCTTCCTTTCTCTGTGTTGAGCGGCGGCGAGACATCAAGAAAACAGTACACAAAAAAAACCCCGAAAAAATGCCTAAAACATTACGAAAACAACCGGGGCCTAACCTGTGCTTGGAGAGTTAGGCCGCGAGATATCAAGAAAAAAAACGTCTAAAAAAACGTCAAAAAACAACCGGAGCCTAACCTATGCTTGGAGAGTATGTCCGACAACGTGTAGTTCTACATGAATATAGTCGGTATGTAGTGATTTAGTTGTTACATTAGGTCGTTGTCGTTGTTCGACGTTCGTCCAACGTCATGTAGTATTACAATAAACGACGAAGCTGGGTTTGAAAGAACGCCTTTTATTATTGCACTTTTTTTTCGACAAGAGACTCTCTCAGGAAAAATATGAGCTATATTGTTAACTTCATGGACTGATAATACAATCAAAAACGTCGAATTCCTAAAAAAAAATGAGAAGATGGATACATAGCTGTTAAGTCGCATTTAAGTAGTCTGTTTACAAATGATATCTCTGGCAATAAATTGCTTTAAGCTTTTCAAATGCATGCTACACATGCTTCAGAATGGTATATAATGTACTAGTGTAAGCCAATAGAGTACTCATTCTAAAGAATGAACCAACTGAGAACGTGGAAAGATCAGTTGTCGATCGCCTCTTTTCTATCAATGCAGCGTATAAGACATTGGTTTAAGTTGCCTGACTCCTGCGACGGTTAGACAACTGTCTGTTCTGTAAGTTCGTCATAACCCGGTACGCACATGGCGGAATCGGCCCCATCGTCCACACCTGATGGCTCTAGGAATATGATGCCTTCGTCCGACCTTGGACTGGCGAGGCTTTCGTCGAATTCCGACGCACCATTTATCACATTCGGTCCGCTGTCTGTGGTGAGTTCTGTTTGATCCTGTGTGCTATCGGCTGTCGTGTCGGCTTCTCTGGTAAGGTTAGCCTGGTTCTCGTCGTCTGCGGTTGTGACGTCATCATTAAGGTTGACGTATGTTGGCGGATCTTGATCGAGTGTGACGTCTGCCTCCAACTGTTCGTCAGTGTTGTCATGATACGCCTTGTCAATCTCAATGTCCACGTCCACCCTAGTTGCGACGGGTCCGTTCTGAGGAGATCCATTCACGTGCATATCCGTACCTCCATTCATGCCCTGCATATCCGGAACAGTTTTTATCCTGGGTCCACCATCATCATCGTCATCATCTCTCCATTTTGTACTGATGTCGTCAAAAGTGGGGTCGTATTCAACGTCAAAGTGTCCCTTTTTCTTTTTCTGCTGTTGTTGTTTTTGGCGCTTCTTGCGGATGAAGTGGACCACAACGGCGTACACAACTACCCAGAACAGCACGGCCACGCACACACCCGCCACCAGCCCTACGCCGTCAAGGTAGTCTATACCGTTGTCAGTCCGCCCCAAAACTTCTGGAAGAATTAAAACGTCTTTCAGCCTTAAGTATAGTAAAGAAGCTCAACTACAGTCAAGAGGGCGGTCTATATCCCGTAGATATGTCCTCTACATCCGACACCCATCTGAAAAAGGGCCCCTCGTCGAATAAGGCATGGGATGACAACGAAAGTCGGTAGACAGAAAAGCAGCATTGTTTTTCAATTTAACCTCCTTATTACTATCATTATTTCTTGCTTCCTTATGTGTTACCGTTCATTAAAACTTTATGCAACTAAACCCCATGTAGTAAGTAAGGGAAAAGTTCTGTAATGATTGGACATGTTCGATAGTGAAGAAGTGGTGCTTACCTGATGTCTCGTTTGCTCCTGTTGTTGTTGACTCCAGCAGTGCCTTGCTCGTCGTTGTGCCTTCTGATTCACAGGAACAAGAAAAAAAACTTTAACAATCTTCGTAAGGATAGAGTACAGAACAGGGACAACATCTTAATACTTCAATTACCGTGGCTAGATGTGCAGACCAAACACGGTACGTGAAAGACAATTGATAACTAGAGATAAATCAATCTGTTATTTTCTCATAACTCTACGCAGATCGATCGAAAACACGTTTCAAACATCTGCTCTAATTTGATAGCATGCCAAGTGCACCAGAAAAACTCCAAGTTTTCATTCTTTTAAACAGGAGGAAAACAACGCCATGTACAAAACTTCAAATAAAATGCCCATACCTGAAACTCCCATAGAGGGCGTAGTACCAGACGTAGGTGCAAGCGTTATGAGAGTAGATGTAACTGAGGTTTGCGTAGTGAGCAAAGTGAAGTACGATGTGGAATGAGCTACAATGAGATAGTGCGTTGTGTTAGTAATGTTAGTAGCGCCTCTAGCGATTGGTTATGTAACCACAACCACCACTCATAGAAGTCATAAAATCTGTAACAAGAGGTTGACGATGAAAGTTGAACTTCAAATGTTAGAAAGAAACAACAATGTTAAGTTCTATATCTGCCATTTCCTTATAATATAACGACGACCTTGTCGTTTTTGTCAGTGGTTTGGGTGATTTCCTCAGAACGACTTCTATTCCAATTTCTTTGATAGAAACTGGGCGATGTGTGAATCTAAGTTTGGTAGAACTATCAAAAGTATACTCTTCAAGCAGAGGTTCGGGTTTTTAACGTGTTTTTCGACGTTTTGTCGGCCTTTCTATCTTGCTCTTCATGTCCGAGCCGATGGCCAAAATGGACAAAATAGAAAGTCCTACAAAAACAGCCAGAGCCGAACCTCTGCCTTGAGGTTATCAAAAGTATGCATTCAGCATTCTGCCAAAATAACCGGCGACGCCTGAACAAGCGGTTGACAATTTTAGTGAATATGAGAGATTTCAAATGTGAACAAAAACATAAACAGCAAATAAAAATGCGGACATCTCTGCAGTTTGCTGCATCCATCTACAAGGAAACACAGACGGCATTTAAGAGGTAGGAGAACAACAGACTAAGAAGGCTAACATCTAAATGCAAGACCATAGAAGACCTTTATTTCAAAAGCCTGCATTCCCCGAATACATGCACCAATGCCTTACTTGTAGATGCCGCTGCAAATGGAGTTGTCACCGCTGCTAACGGTGTTGTCGTCGGTATCAACTTTGTAGTTGTAGTCGGTTGCGTTGTAGCTACGGTTGTTGGGGTGGTAGTCTGTGCAGGTGTCACGCCTTTAAGCATTAAGGAAATTCACAAAGACATCTCATGATTATTTCCTTGGAAATCAGATATCAAGTACCAAGCTAAGTGAGGGGACTACCCTAAAGATCCATTTGCAAAAGAACCAAAAATTTCGACTGCAATTATTCTGTAAACAACTCGCCCTTCGAGGTTTTACAGCTTAGTACTTGTGGGAAGTGATGAGGAGACCTTGTCAAGTAAGTGAGTAAGTAACCTGTGGGAAGTCGTCTACGACCTACTTAGAAGCCCCCACCGCCAAACACACGTACACAAACAAACAAACAAACAAACAAACACAGATGACCCGAGTACTTACTTGGCACTGGACATGACCCGTTTACTATGACCACGTCGTCAATAGCGATGTCTCCAAACGCACCATTCCCACGTGCCGCCTCGAAAACAATCTGAAGGTGAGATAGTACACTCCTTCAAAAAATCTTCGATTTAAGGTTTGTATACAGTCAAGTATCTGTGATATTTGGATAGATCTGAAGATAAGAGAGGGGGTTCCAAGACAACATGCATTGGAATATGTCACTTTAATGTAAGTGCTGATGCTGCAAGCCGTACCTACCCTGGGGGCCAGACAGGATCGGGTCGCTAGCGAGTTTCTGCCATTCTGGGAAAAAGGCTTTAACTCCCCAGAGCGCTAATATGAGATCGGCGGTCTGACTACCTTAGGCCCCCGTAGAATAAACTCGATAGCTACCCGATCCTGTCTGGCCCCCATGGTACGCCGTACCTGAAATTCGTCGCCTGTCACTAGTGGCGCCACCGCCATGTACCACGTGTCCCCCAAGGATCCGCTCTTGGACCACGTCAGAGTGAGAGTGCCCGTCTCTTTCACGTACACCCGCAGACTCCCTATGTTCGCCCCGTACATGTGGTAGAAGAACGTCAGACACATGGAGGTTGTTGGAGGGTAGCGGGGACTGAGCAGCCGGGCGGCATCACCTTCGCTGAGAGGAGTAGTACTGCCGTCAGAGCTGGTCTCCAGGTACATGTAGTGACCTATAGAGTAGCAGAGAAGGCGAAAGATTTCTCAGGCAGGATAAGGATGAATATATTAGTCCAACACCACAGACTAAAACAGGTCCAATAAGCAATCATTAAATGACTGACTTCACTTTAGATTTCATAGGAGTCCCTAGTTTGGTGTATCTGATCTAAAGCCTCTATCACACCTGGCCAACCATAGCCTTGATCCCGACATTCTCCAGACCACAATTTGGAGTTAGTCGCGGTAGGTGCCATTTCACCGGCAAGGTTGCATACTAGCGTCGTCGTCTAAGATATGATCAGAGGAGGGAACTAGAGCTAGACTAGGATGGCATCCAGCCAATACCCTTAACCCAGACCCAACCTTGGTTGAGGAGTGGTCAGGTGGTCAGGAGGAAAGTCATGGGAAGTTCTTGAATGCATATGTGCGACAAACGCTTTCGATTTCACCATTGCCAAATATCCCCCTCTGTCTAGGAATTAAAACTTTTAGTAAAAGCCGTGACTTCAATTCCGGCTGTGTCGCTCACCCGACATGCACGCTACCGGAAGGGTTGCAGTCCTTGAGACGGGAAGTTAGGCCGTGGTCCACTGTTCATTGTGCTTGTCTAAAAGAGCTAGGGGAATTTCCCCGGTACAAAGAACCTGTAAATACTGTACATAGCGTCTGTTCTATCTGTCACGACCAGTTGAAGGGTCCAGCTCTTCAGTGAGCTAAAACTCGATAGAGATCACTTTCTGATCTATTAAACCACGGAAGGTTCTTGAATGCATATGTGCGACAGGTGCTTTCGATTTCACCATTGTCAAATATTCCCCTTTGTGTATCATATAACCTACCGCCGTCTGTCCCCAGACTGTGGTCAGCAGACGGCCCGGTCCCGGCGCTGGGTGTGGCCCCCTGTTGGCGCGTCCACTGCAGCTGGTCAGTCTCGTGCTGGACGTACCCGCACAGGTCCGTCGTCTCAAAGTCACAGGCGTATCGCAGGACAGAGTCAGAAGACGTGTCTGTGTGAGGGAAGGCATGGGGGCAACGATAAGTTTACTTTTGGTGATACTTATAATTATGGATCACCTGTGCACGTAGGAGATGCACCTGTGCACGTACACCGGAGATGCGCGTAGGCCTGTTCACTTGCCAAGATCTGCTGCTGCTCATCTGTAAATCCAGATTCGGATTGCACAAGGCTACTTCAGACTAGACGCGTAAACATTTAAGTCATCTTCGAATAAAAGATTTATAAGCGATGGGGTAGTTATATACTTAAAGCAATGTTTGATATCGTTATTCTAAATATGTAAGCAATGTTTGACAAAATTCTCACCTGCATCAGCAATAACGATATCGTCGAGGGCAATGTCTCCCGCTATGCTCAAGCCTCTCGTGCCGACAAACACAAGCTGAAAAAACACGTACATGTCAGTCATTGAACTCATGCTTCCGTTGTCCAAGATCAATGTTAAAGTAAAGTCAATGAAATCAAGAAGAGAATCGCGGGCAGACTTACATTGTACGCCGATTGTTGCGGGATCACCACGGAGGCATATATCCACTGGTCGCCTTGGTTCCCGTCTTTTGCCCACAGCAGTCCGTCGTTGCCAAGGACGCCTCCTGTCGGGACTAGGAAGAGCTGCAGCTTCCCCATGCCGTTCAACCTGTTGCTGTACATGTTGTACCAAAACGTGAAGTTTTGGTCCGCCGATGCGTCTACTGTGGGGCTTGTGAGCCACGCTTGTTCACCTTGAGCTCCGTAGCTGGCATCAGTGTGGATGTAATATCCTCCTGGTATAGACGGAGGGAAAATGTAAAATGTAAGTGTCGTCTTTTGTTTTGTTTCTTTTGCTCGTAACAGTTTTTTTTTTTTTTTTATTCAGACATAGAGGGCATAGAAGACAGACATAGTGGTGACGCACTCAAGTTGGGAACTTATATTCACGCCACCACTATACATATATACAAAGACATAGACATAACTGAACTAAGCGAAATACAAAATTAAGGAAGATATAAATAATACTAACATCAAGTAAAAATTAAATGATGTGTAACAAAAGTTGGTATGAGCGCATGCCGGATCCCCTACCCCAATAACAAAAGATCAGATTTGCAGAGAACTAAAAAGTATAGATCAGGATATAAAACGTTTAGATATTGTAATAAAGTTTTGGGTTAGAATAAGAATTTTGGAATTTAAGGAATGTGAGAAAGAAGGACTTCCATTAAGTAATAAAGAAATATGCATGTTTTCGGAATGTGTAAATAAGTTAAGTGACTGTCCTAAAAGCCGAGAAAGTTTGCCGAGGAGAAGTAACCTTTGGTTGGTGTAATTTGGGCAGTGAAGTAGGTAGTGGGCGACTGTTTCGGATCGGCACCCGCAGCTACATGCTGGGCTGTTACGTAGCCCTCGGGAAAAGAGACTGGAGTTCAAGCTGCAGGTGCCGATCCGAAGACGAGTCAGCAAAATACAGGGATAGCGCGGGCCATGACTAAGGTATTTACATTTAGCCGGGCGGAATTGTTTGAAAATAAAGGTTTTAAACTGACTAAAGTTTAAGGAGCGGGTTGAGGGGTCGAGGTTGTTCCAGTGTGAAATACAGTATGGATAGAAGGACTTTAGAGAGCGGTTTGTCGAGAGATTGGTAGACCTTAGGTTTAGCTTGTTACGTAGATCATATGTACATTCGGAAGAAATAGCTGGGGGGACAAAATCTAGTAGATAATCACGAGTTAAACCGTTAACAATCTTGAAGAACAAGCAGAGACGATGGACATGTCTTCTATCTGATAACGTTTCCCAACCCAGCTCCTGACGACATAACAAATACGACGACCCCCTTATGGCACCTGTCACGACAATTGAGCAGTGATATTGGATACGTTCAATGAGATTTGATTGCTCACTTGTAGTGCCGTGCCAAATGACGTCAGCGTATTCGAGACATGGACGAATGTATGACTTATATAGCGTTTCTAGAACATTGCGGGGGAGCCTAAATTTCAGACCACTGAAGAGATCAACACTTTTTGAAACTTTGGAAACAATATGATTGACATGTGCATCCCAAGACATATTTGAACTTAAAATCACTCCGATGTGTTTATGGGTGATAACAGTTTGGATCACACAATTGTCAAGATAAAGGGGTGGGTGAACAATGGGATGTCTTTTGACAGAAATACACATTTCTTCAGTTTTCTGTGGGTTCAACTCCACGAGCCATTGACAGGCCCATGAGTGAATTTTGGACAGGTCAGAGTTTAGGATCGCTGCAGAATCAAAAGGGTTCTTAACTATCTCGAGAAGAGAACTGTCGTCGGCGAAAAGGTAGGGTTGCGAGACGAGATCATTTACAATATCATTGATGTATATGAGAAAGAACAGTGGGCCTAATATAGAGCCCTGTGGAACGCCTGCATTGGTATTGAGCCAGGATGAAGACTGACCATCTATGACAACACGTTGTGATCTTTTGCTAAGATAACTCGATATCCAATTTATGAGTGGCCCTTCGACACCATTACATTGGAGTTTAAAAATAAGTCCAGAATGCCACACCCTGTCGAAGGCACGGGAAAAATCAAGAAAGACTGTTCGCACATCGTATCCAGACTCTAAAGCATTTAAAATGGTTTGTGTAAAGTGGGCCAGCTGGCAAACTGTGGAATCACCCTTCACAAATCCTGATTGGAAGCGATACAGCAGATTACTGCTTATGAGATGATTGTATAAGTGTTTGTAAACAATTTTTTCAAGTACCTTCGACAGGGCGGGGAGAAGAGATATCGGTCGGTAGTTACTTTTTTCTTGTGGATCGTTCTTTTTGTAGATTGGTATGATATTGGCAAATTTCCATATTTGGGGAAACGAGCCATGAGTAAGTGATAGATTAAATACATAGGAAATCTTATCCGCTATCAATGGGGTGATCATTTGCAGAAAATAGTTGTCGATATTGTCGTAACCATGGGCCTTGCCAGTGTCGAGATTTAGGACAAACTGGAGAACTTCTTCGTAACAGTTCATGATAGCCTTGTACCACATTGCGTGTATACATGCTTGTGAAGCTTACTGAAACAGGAAATGTCCTTAGCATGACCCTTGTCTCCCAGAGAGACCTCTTGTAAATCGTGTTATCAATGGTGCCGTCTTGTCGTAGTGATTTGCCTGGACGTCGTGGGATAGAAAGATTAGACGATAGCTTTTTGTTACTTTTCTACCTGTAAAGTTTTAGATATGGGGGCGAGGGAAAGACTTTATTCAATTTAAAAAATGTTTTTCCCAACACTGCAATAGGGTATAAAAACGTCGGTGCGACCAATTACAGTATCATTTGATAGATACTAGTAGTTTTAATACCCCTGTCACATTTGGCGAAAATCGATTGGACGACGATTCTGCGGCGATCGCCCGAGTCTCGCTTATAATAATAACTTTATTGCACAACAATTGTACAAGGTACAAAGTATGGCTTATATGTGACAGGGACGGTTTTCAGGTTAAAGATACGCGTAACCCTTTGCCAACTAGATATGGGCGATCTTCCATCGATACGCCCGAAGATCGTGGATAATGTGACAGGGGTATAAAGAATGCTTGCATGGCCGCCTCCATAGCAGGCTAGGCTCTCCGGACCTTTTTTCGTCTTTTCTTGGCTAATAATACCCTTTTGCTGGCCATTTCTTTTTGTATGGGGCCGCTTGTACTGCCGGTCAGAGAACCTGCTATGGAGGCTACAACTACAGATACATGGTGTACTAACGGTATTCTATGCCGGTGGTGTGGTCAGCCGAGGGCCCGGTGCCGGGTGTTGGGCTCCTGAAGTTCAACCTGGACCAGTAGAACGACCCACTGCTCGGCACCACCGAGGCCGTCCAGCCACAGTTACCGGAGTCAAAGTTGCAGGTCTGGGCAGCAACACCTGGGGGCGCAGATAGAAGGTTTAACATTCAACAATGTTTCAACATTAAAGTTTCAATAATACTACTAGTATACTGAACTGTAATGTGCACAGTCATCACTGAGGCTCAAACAGGTGTTTATTGTTGAAGGTAATAATTAGTATTGTTGTCTAGCCGTGCCATGGCTACATGAAGACTGTCAAGATCAATCTCCAAGCAGACGTGGTGGGACGCCAAATCGGTACGTACGTTTTCCTAGCTGCCCTTGATCTTCTGTGCCAAACTTCCTACTGACATTAATAGGCAGACAGAAAGCTTGGAAACGTTACGATTTAGCCTTCCCAAACCTATGCTTGGAAATTACGTCAAGGATATACTTAAGTGTTCAGATGTCTATTATCCGGGCCATTCAATGACAACACGAATCGCTCTTGTTGTTGTAATAAGTGCATCACGCTAGATGACCAAGATAGAAAAATGTAACTTATCAACGATTAGATAGGATGGGGCAATTGTTAGATGAGTCTGTGTGAAGCTTGTGCCTGGGTAACGTACAAGTTCCATATAATTGGAAAACTAGTATATTCTAGCCGTAAAAAGTAGACTGCTGGTTCAAATTTAAAAGTGTGCAAACGCTCTCTGTTGTAAGTGCTGACCAAACACTCTCGGCAGTTTTGCGTGCCTCAGTCTTTCTTCACCCTTCCTCCCCACAAACCTGTCCTTTGTAAGCCATGGATTTAAAACCAGCTGGCACTGACTGCGCACAAACATCATAATTCTACCTGACAAGGGATGATTTTCGTGCCAACCCTGAGCTCTAAAATGCCAAACGGATTCACGTTCCACTGCCCAGCCCTGCCCTGGTATCATTATGCATGTCAACGTGTTAGACTAAAGAAACAAGTCGCGGAATGTTAACGATGACAGACTACCATTGCATGTTCTCCAAACTAAGGTTCGGCTCCGGCTATTTCTGACGAATTTTTAGGCGTTTTTGTCAGGCTTTCTAGTTTTCGTCGTGTCTGCTGGACCGGTGGACACGGAGAAAACGGTACAAAATACAATTTGGCACAGAAACGTCTAAATACAGCCGGAGGCAAACTTCTGATTGGAGAGTAATACGTGACCGAGGACAGCGGTACACAACGTCCGAGCTTTTATATGTAACCCCTCCTGCATTCTTGCTTGTGCTGCCGCATTGTGCTTAAGTAAGTAGCCTGGATCTACCAGTTAGCCATTACAGTCACGCAGGATACAGAGCATGACCACTGCGGACAAAATATTCGCCTCACAAAAAAAAAAAGAAATTTGCCTCGAATACATGAAGTGAAGCATTGTAAGAATTGGCCTAGTTCTATGGTCTCCGAGCTGACGACCAAAGAGAAAACCGGACAAAATAGAGAGCACGGAAACACACCTAAAGTCAATAAGTGAATAACCTCTGCTTGGAGTGTAAGTTTTGTGCCAGTGACCAAATGACTGAACATAACAAAAATCTTACAGCATTTTGACCCGCGTTTTTTATCATAGAGATACATCACTGTACTATTTTGTAATGCATTTGTAAACATTGATATAAAGCGGTATTGATTTTCTAATGGTTACTATCATATACATATGTTTTCAATGAATTTGGATTCCCTTAATGCTTCCCATGGTTGATTCAAAATTAAAAAAGAAAAGATTTTGGCGCGACATAAACGGACGAACGGACTCCACTGAATCACGTACTTAAAGCGTATCCTCAGGCCTATCCTAACTCAGATAGTCACAGGGAGTGGAACATCGACCGGCCGCCAGATAAATGTTTTAACAACCACGGCGACGCAGATAAGGGAAAAATTCGTCAAACAAAAATCTGACCCGAGAAGCGTGAACTTTGCTTGTGGGGCTGGGCGTTAGGGCAAGGCCGTAAGATTACAAATCTCAGTAATATTGCAGGCAAGGATTGACTTAATACTGTATACTAACATTCACGATCCCCAATGAAACTGTCATGATAGCAAATACACGATGTAGAGTTTTGCCGTCATGTTTGCTTATGTTTAAGCCTTCCAGGTTTGGGAATGCCAAAAGGCTGTACCATTGCCAAAGTCTGTTTTGTAAATTGACATTTCCTGTTTTGTCGCGTTAGTTCCTGGTGATGTTGTGCAGATCCCTTTGTCACCTTGTTTCCCCAACTTTTCATCGTCACACTCTTGGGTCACACTCGAAACATGAACTCGACATGTTCTTTGTTTTCGCAGAACACGTGAGGTGAAGTGTTTGTTCAATGGAGTATCTCTCTGAACACTGGACTGTACGTTGTACGGCATCGCTGCTGTGTTGTAAATTGGATCTGTGTTAAACTTGACTTTATAATACAGGAGTATCGTGCAAAACGTACAGATATGACTATATATATGTACAAATAAGACAGCAAAACACACAAAGCGTAAAAAGATTTGTTTTTTTTTATCGAAGAAATTCATTGATGGCTCTCTCAAATCGCTCGATCGAGCGTATGGACGCCGACAATGTACCGCATCTTCAGTGAGATACCCTTTTAATTACACGGATGCTTCACTTAATCCTGGGGCAAGTGACAGAGTTTAGAAGATTGTTAACAATGGCTGGCGTCTGTATACTGTAATCATATGTCATGTGGAAAAGTGTCTCAATGGAGACGAACTGCTTGTCAGCGGGGCGACGTTAATCAGGGAAACATCTAAGTAACAGTCAGCATGGGCAACTGACATGCTACAGAACAAAACACGAGTAAAAACACGAGACAAATCTACACATTTGTCAGAGTTTTAAAGTTTGGCTGGTGTTAAGCTACAATGCTTTGACTTCAAAGGATTTACGTTTTGTTCTACCTGTCGATCTTTCACATACATTTATCTTACTCATCCAAGAAGAAACGTTACAAATTTGATCTCTTAATAACTTCACTTCATCATCTCTCTTTAAAACAAACTCCGATATTTGGGCTAACAAAATTCATGGATGAGGATATCTGGTCCGGTGATCAACCACGACTTCTGATGAAAAGCCAAAGTTTGTTGAAGAATTTCCTCCGCACCTTGTCAATCTGCCAGCGCTGTGTGAGACTGCGGGTGGTCCTATACTTGTGCCTCACGTACACAGTTTGAACTCTATAGATTTATCCGAGCACACAAAAAAATCCTCTTAAAAGCTTTCACGTTTCACTAGCTATTGCATCAGGTTTCGTCAATACAAACTGCCCTAAGTCATATGTCTTTCAGTCACTTGACGACCTCCTGCCTTTAACTGGTTAACCGCTTGCTTTATTGATCACGTTAAGACCATAGATTTGTTGTAACGACGTGACGTTAACATTACAACTACACGTATGTAAAATATACCACCATTACAGCAACTTAATGATTATACGGGGGACACTGCACATAAGAAACGTTCAAGTCAAGCTGGAACAGCTCATCTTTACCATGGCAACGAGTAATAGCATTGTACCCCCGCATGTCAGACAGATGAATACCAGGGAAGCGTGTTGTACTTTGATAAGCTCCAAACTTATTCCCGAAGGAAGACCTACGACCGGTCATTTGGACAGGGGTTCACGGTGTCAAACTTAAGTGCAGTTCATTTCTATCCGCAAGAGAGCGCGGCCTTTGTTCTTGGTACATGTACTTGCTTAGTACATACAGGCAACGCCTGTGTTTGCACATACCACCTGTTCAAGTTCCCTTTTTGTTTTGACTATTACTTTACGGTTCCTTTCTGATTTAGTCGTGCGATCAGTGTGCCTGTTTTCCGATGCACTTTCGGAGAATACTTCTGCTGCAACGAAGAAATATCTAATGTGGAAACAGCGACACAAAGGGTCAGCAAGGGAAATACACATGCTTGCTCTTTATCCAGATCTAGCATGCTGGGTCGGTTTGGCAAGGTGTAGTTATACACTGTGCATTTTAACTTTAATCCTTAAACTATATCATAAGCAAAATGTGTGCCAGGTTACTGAAAGGTGACTTGGACCAACAACCTGGTCAACTCTGCCAGGGGTAAACGATGCAAATTGTTGACAAAAGCATTGCATTTCACCAATCATATCAGACCAACACGTATTTCCTATTGCATAACATTTCACGTAACCAATGTCACCCGTAATACATCTTTGTCAGCTGTGAAAGTTGCAAGCCACAGTGACTCTGTCAGGGGTAGCAGTTTGGTGGGTTGTTTTGTGTGTACAGAATATGACCCCCATTGAATAGGGGCCCGCGGCAGCTAAATGCATGTGTCTACCCAAGCAGAGCGGTGTGGTTGGCTACCAGACCATTGCGATGAATGCAAAACACGATCTGTACAATCTGCTACCGCCCTGGTTTTTGGCAGCTTTCAATAAATTTTAGTTGACCCTTTCCTAGACACCAAATAAAACAGACAGGCAGTGTCGTTCAGTGTTACTTGTCATGACACAGCCGTGACAGGAATGACATTAGGACTGTGTGACTTTTGACTCCATGTTTAATTAAGCAGGTCCATTAAACATTTGTTAAATTAGTAACTCATGAGTCAGTTCCAGTGACTAGCCTTGACTTCCTTTCGCAAGGTGTCAGCTAACGGAAACAATGTCAGACAAAGCCTAATCAGCCTGGTATTATTTTCTGCCTGGTTCCTCTGGCACGATTCATTGTTAGCCTGCTTTACGACAGTAAATAAGGACTTTCAAAACGCTGTAATGACCATGTACATGTAGATCTAGAGTATTTTATAATGTGAAGTAATTACAACTGGTGGGTCTGTTTGGAAAATGTTGTCACACCCAGTGAGGCACGAGCAAAGTTCACCTGTGCTATGCTGTGCCGGGTCTCTTGTCTACACAAGCCAAATCTTGGTTTCCCGGATTTCGCGCAGTGTTTCCCTACACAAGACAAGGGTTGCCCAAAGCAGTGCCTGTGTGTTTAAGTTATCAAACCTATACTATAGCCTCACCTGCGATGACAGAGAGAAGACACGACAGGAAGGGACCGTAGAACCGTTTCCCCTGCCACGCCATGTTCCCCCACACCTCACGGCAATGGTTTGAAGAAATCGTCACGTGTCAGCGGTAACCCGGAATATCCGTCACCCGATCCGCGAAGTCTCAGTAACCGTGATAACACTCGGTCAGCTCTGCGATGTCCTCTGGCCTCCTGAACGCGGTTTCCGGGGAATGGCGGTCCGTCCTTGCCGAGACGTGACCCCTCCCACGCCTATTTACGTACGTGTGTACAGAGTGAAGGAGTTACCCTCAAACAACGGCCGTCGTCGCGGCTTTAAGCCGGGTGAAAGAAGAAAGGGTTCTCAATAATTGGAGGGTAAACACAACGCTGCCGTTTTACAAATGGACGTTGTACCCGCACGCCTCAGTTTCCCGACTGCCGTCCGCGCAAGCGCGAAAAGCCTTATCTTAACGTTGACACGCACCTTGAGTCATGCATACCTAGATAATGTTAGATAATGTCGGAAGTCGACGTTAACAAAGACTTACACAGAGAGAAAACAACAACTTTTCGTTGCTTTTGTATCATCGTGCATCTCCTCACAACACTCCCTGCACAATCGGAGAAGTCATTTCATGAAAGGTGTGGCCAGCTGAATACACTGCAAGGAGGAGTTATCTTCCTGAAGAGGTTGATGGCTCAATCATATATCTATGCCTCGAGACAAAGACTTCTGGAATGTGTGTTATTCTGGTGTCTTACATTCTAGGACACATGCCCGGAGCTGTAATCGCTTTCCCAAACAGGTGAACTTTTTTTCCAATGAGACCTTGCACGGCCGTTGCTGTGATTCTAGACCACTTCAGTGAAATAATCACGGAAACTTCGTGATACCTGCATCATCAACAACAACATTACCTCGTGGTTTTACTTTAGTGTACAAGAAAGATTCAGAGAACAGACAACGCAGCTTGAGGGATTATATCTCCTGACCTGTGTCTGACAGACTGGGTTTCAGGTGACATGCCCTTATGCCTCTTATTGACCACCGAACTGGACACAGACTTAAGCTGTGTTTTTTTCTTGAGGGAAATTATGGGAGCAATGCACAATAAGCAGTATGGAAATTATACGTTATGCCATAATGCCAATAAGCTAGGATAATGTTTGCGGACACACTGACTGTTAAACCTACCTACCTAGTACCTTGACCTCCAGGTCGTTGGGGGACAGGGTAGTTATGAAGATAGATAGATGTCTGTTATAAGTGGGACTTAACAAATACGAGAACAAAAACGATTACACGTACAGGCACAACTTCTTCTCACTTCCTAAGACACCTGTTTATGAAAGGACAGACGGGGCTTATAAATACACGGTATATCTATTTGCATAAGGAATATAAATTATTCAGTGCTATTTGAATATCGAAAACTTCGGAAACTTATCTTGTGTATAATTGACAAAGATATTTCTCTCATGGTTGTAGATATGAATTACGGTAAGAATGATATAAAATGAAACTCACATTTTACCTTACGCTTTCCGAAAGTATATGATAAAGAACAGCAATGGCTTATTAACAGGTGGTTAGGCAAGTCCTGGAAATTTTGAACAGATAAAATTCTTTATATACGGAAAGTGATTCGTGGTGAAGAAAATACTCACTTGCTACCTTTCTAGTCTGGTTCTTTATCTTAATCTCCAAGGAGATCCTAAGGTGGCATAAGCCAGTATCATAAAGCTGACCAAGGAGTACAACGTTAGCTCGCCAAGGAGTATTATTTGCCAATCGTAGACTGATGACACTCCTTGGCCGGCTAACTCCTTGGTTAGCTTCATGATACTACTTTATGCCACAGTAGGATGTGTTTGGAGATCAATTTATGCTGTGGTCTGTCAAAGCAAACGTTTATGCTTCAACAAAGCTTGTTGCAAAATTCACTAAAACTGCGAAGCGGCGCTGTCGAAAAGAAACAGCTGTGTTCAGCGGGATCGGTTCCGTCCGCCGGGGTTGCGTTGGCCTGTAATCAAGCTTTGTGTAGCTTTGTTCATCTCCGAATGGTTCATTTCACTGCGTGGCCTGGATCCGGACATGGAAACATGTTGATATCAGTTTGAATGTTTTCGCAGACGTTATATTCTCAGGATGATTTCTAAAGTCCATCGCCACCAAGAGGTACCCCCCTCCCCACATACATGCTTCCGCAGGCCGCGATCATCACACATCATGAACGGCGAGGCCAGCTGAGAGGTCCTATCGTCTAATATGGTACAGACACGTCTGTAGCTACGTGCATCATGAAGACCCACAGAACTGGTTGAACAAGTGTGTACAATCAGATCAAGATCACTTTTACTTGATCAGACCCGCCCGCACGCCTCCATGCATGGCCCTCATGGATGTATTTTGTTTCTTTGTGGGAGGGAGATCTAGTCGCCTTTATGGCAGACAAGCCTGGGACAAGGGAAGATATGTGTTGTCTGGTATCCTCACGAAGACCAAGTATCACGGACGGAAACAGAGTGTCCGTTATTTCAGGCATTACTTCCCAACAACAAACAACGACAGACAAGGTACGTGTACTTCCTATGTTTACGCCCCATGTAATCAGCTGACATTTTTAACATTTGATTTGTATTTTCTTCTCTTGCCATTTATAAGCAAGGTATAATATCAGCCACGCTCCTAAATACAGCGAAATGTCAGGTGTGGTTTCGCGGCAAATATGTTAATAGGTGTCGTAGGTCAACCAGTCAGCTGATCAGGCAGCGAACCAATGACAATCCTTCGCGCCAAAATTAACCCGACTTTGTTTCCTTCCTGTTCCCGCGTACTTCAGTTGCACAACAGACTCTGCGCTGTTACGTACCTTATCATACGATTTAAAGCTTATCGCCTGCACCGTATTTCTTTAAAAATGCTTACCTGTGACTCAGCAGACACCAAGAACGTCTCGGCGGGACCCCAGACCGGGAACGCTGACCCCGAGGAGCTGAAACGCCGGCGGCTCGAGGAAGGAAAGGCTTCGGGCCAGGAGACGCCCGCTCCCGCCAATTTACTGGCCGAGGTGCCCAGCCGTCCAGCTCACAAACATGACGAGTACCAGTACCTAGACTTGGTCCGACACATCCTGGACTGTGGGCAGAGGAAGGACGATCGCACTGGGACCGGAACTCTGTCCGTTTTTGGCGCCCAGTGTCGCTACAGTCTGAGAGGTAAGTAAAGTGGGGAGGGGGGCAAAAGTTTGTTTACAAATTTGACTTGACCCAAAATCTACTGTTTTACATTTGCTACTGTACTTTTGGACTTTCTTTGATAGGTTTGCGTTGTTGTACATCTTTTCTGATCACCTAAATCATCCAATAGTCAGCAAGAAGTAGAATTTTGTATTTAAAAAAATCTAATAAATTAATAGATTTTATAATCATCTGGTGTATTTTTGCCAGCCAGTAGGTACCCAAAAAACTAAAAATTATGAGGCTGTTTAACATGGTCGAGGCACCTCCTCAAGCACAGGACCCCCGTTTTACGTCCCTCCCGGAAGACGATTTCGTGGAAAGACCATGCTTGGTCCGGCTACAGCAATCCGGTCATCCTTGGTTGGAGGACTCCCATCCAATAACTGTCCGGACCTCGCATTGCTTAACTTTTGAGATCGAGGGATCGGGTGTAATCAAAGTCACCTTTCATAGATACCCTCAGCTAACCAAAGCTAGGCACTCATTTCTTACCTAAATCGAGTGATGAAATGTAAAATAAATTCCCAAAGGTGCAACAGTGGGGCCTGCAGGAGAGGTGCTGTTCAGAGAGTGTTCTGGATTCAGCTACAGAGTTTATTTTCATTTAATCATTATCATTGAATATGTTACAAAACCTTTTCTCCCATGTAGAGCAGCAATGTATTTGATGAAAGGAAAGAGATTTTATCTTGCAGATACAACTTGAAAAATTTTAAGGAACTACATACTTTATACTCCATTTTGAAGTTGAAATGGTATTTCTTCCCTCTCCACAGGGCAGTTCCCCCTGCTGACTACGAAGCGTGTGTTCTGGAGAGGGGTAGCTGAGGAGCTCTTATGGTTTGTCCGGGGCTGTACCGACGGCAAGGAACTCTCGGACAAAAAGGTACACATCTGGGATGCCAACGGTTCCCGAGATTTCCTGGACAAGCGTGGACTGAGCCACTACGAGGAGGGGGACCTCGGTCCTGTATATGGCTTCCAGTGGAGACATTTTGGTGCAGAATACAAGGATAGGTACACAGGTAAGTAAGGACTAACTCATCAATCATTGTAGACTTTCAGGACATGATGAGAAGCAGTTAGACTGGATTCTGTAGTCCAAGACTTTCACAATTGAAAGTTTTCATTCCCTTCTCTTTCTTAGATTATATTATGTACCGTACAGTACGTGGTGGTTGTAAACTACTAAAGTAGTCAGCCAAATTTAAGTCCACCCAATGCAACATGACAGTCTGTTGAATGGAAGGTCTAAAAACAGGAGCAGTTCCAACTGGAGTGATACTACTACCCAACCAAAGTACTCTACTTTTGAGAAACGAAGGGGGTTAGAAAGCTTTTCTCAGTCAATTCTGAACTTTGAGTCCTGTCTCCCTTTTGTTTTGTAAGAATTATTATCTGAATGGACCTGACATATCAGCTTCTGTCCATCGTAGACTACACCGGCCAGGGTGTGGACCAGCTCGCTCAGGTCATCCACACCATCAAGACTGACCCAGACAACCGGCGCATCATCATGTCTGCATGGAACCCACCAGGTAAGGCAAATGAATTGCCCTTTTTCATTGCAAGATATTTTTTACTTTTTGATGAACAGTGGACAACGGCTTAGCGTCCTGTCCCAAGGACTGCAATCCTTTCTGGTAGCGTGCATGTCCAGTGAGCGACACAGCCGAAATCAAACTAGCGGCTTCTAGTTCCAGAGGCAGGGCCGCTTACCACTGGACTACTAATAGCAGCCAGCTTGTCATCAGAGCTGGGCATTAGTAGTTTACTGTGATAGCTTCATGTTTTTCCACTATGGTAATACTGTCTACATCTCCCCACCAGATCTGCCTAAGATGGCGCTGCCCCCCTGCCACGCCTTTGTCCAGTTCTACGTGTGTAACGGAGAACTGTCATGTCAGCTGTACCAGCGTTCGGGAGACACGGGGCTCGGCGTACCCTTCAACATCGCCAGCTACTCCCTACTCACCTACATGATAGCCCACATCACTGGACTCAAGGTATTACATTGTCACCTTCTTATTGTCAATGCCAATCAGATTTTACCCTAGTAGTAATTAACTGGTCACTGTTGATTTGGGGGAAAAGTATAGTAATTGCTGATAGATAAGTTAACAGTTACTGCTAGTAGCACTGTAAATATTGAAATATTTTCAGTGGTTTCTTTTTGTGGTGTCCACTGCAAAATCATGACCGCAAATATGTGATCCCAGTACACAGCTTCTATTACAGAATTGTTCAAACCGTAACCTTCTCTCCCCTCTTGTTCTATTGCGGAATTAAGTCCCACAAGTTTACCAGTCCCTTACTTCCCACACCTCCTTTTGAGCAAATTAAATGGAAGATGTTACTGTCAAGTTTACCTACAATCATGTTAGTTACCTGTTTCACATTTGTTCCCCCCTCCAGCCTGGAGACTTTGTCCACACCCTGGGAGACGCACACGTGTATGTCAATCATGTTGATGCCCTTAAAGAACAGGTAGGTGTTTACCTAGAACTGCCTTTACAGCATTTATACTTGCATCAAAACTATGACAGTGAACTTAAAACAAGGAAGATGTGGGGAGTCATTTCCATGACACCTTTTATAATACACATGTAACATTGCTGAACCTTCGAAATTTCACAAATGCTATCGTGTAAACACATTCATCAATCAATGTTTCTAACTGATAGCATTGGTTTCAATGAAGAAAAACAAAACCACTTTACATAACTTTATTCTTAAAAAATTATAAGGGTAAGAATAATTTTGTTATATATACTTTCTCTGGTAGAAAATTTAGTTGAAGTGGAAAAGGTTTTTAACTTGCTATTGTCTTCTCTGTAGCTGAAGAGGGAGCCGCGCCCCTTCCCCACCCTCAACATCAAACGGCAAGTGGAGAATATTGATGACTTCAAGATGGAGGACTTTGAAATTGTTGGCTACAAGCCTCACCCGAAAATAAGCATGGAGATGGCAGTGTGATTCCATTATTTATCAGGGACTTTGGCTACTCTTAGACTATTACTATGTTTTTATCCTCTTCTATCAGTCACTGTAAAAGGGAAATGTTCACCGTGATTTTAGGTTTGCATTTTTCACGTTATCCTCTTCACTGTGCACTTAAAACCCTGTGAACATTTCCCTTCTACAGATAAAACCTAGCATTGCAATTTCAATCCTGAAGTTAAAACCACCGCCAACACGCTATTTTCTCATGAGCGAGAAATTAAATCCTCCCGAACATTTCCTCTTTTACAGTACTAGTAATTTGTATGAAGCGAGTTTATAGTTAAAATTACTCACCTGCAGTGAAATGCCTTGTGGGTAATTCTCTAATATATCAAAGGTGACGGTCCCAAACTTATAAACAGTTCTTTGCTAGACCATACTTGATACATGTCCAGATGTGTTTTATGTCTCAGGAGCTTTCACCTTTGACTTATGAACAATTTGTACCATCAAGAAGTAAGAATCTAGGTACCATTGACCTTTTGCTGGCTAAGATGTTAAAAGCCAGAAGCAAAATGTACAGCAAATTGTAACAATTAGATACTCATATTTTACATTAAAATCATGAGTTAATGAACATAGAAGTTATCAACAATAACATGCAATTACACAACTAACAAAAACATAATTCTGTTTATTGCACTAATGGTTACTATAAGTTTGTCACTGAGCAAGCTCTGTGCATTTAATAACATTTACTTTTGTGTAGAGAGATCAGTGCTAATGCTTATATTGGCTAATGTGTAGGGGAAGGTTTTTTATGGAGTGTAAGAAACATATTATACAGTACTTTTATAACAGTAAAAACTGGTCATATTGTAAACATGATATATAGCTAGCTGTGTGCTTTGTTTACAAATCAGCATATAGTAATTATATGACATATTATAATTGTGATTTAAAAGGTTGTGATAGATATTTATTTTCGAGGTTGCACTTTTGGGCATTGTGAAAACACATGTAAGCATGTTACATTCACCTCATACTTATTATTAAATTGGCATTCTTGAGTAGCCATGTGTCTGTCTTTCAAGGATTGCTGCATGGCTATAGGGCAGATGCCAGTGTTGTGCTGCACAGTATGGGGCTCAAAATGGGGATACGGTTTATAGTGTCAATTTAAAACCTTCGAAACCTTTCTGGGCCACAAGGAACAGTTACAGTCAAGGCCTTTGTGAATTTATGATGGAGACTAATTTTTAGATTGAAATTAAGGTAGCTATGTACTTATACGGGCTTTGTTCCTGTGCTGCTTATGTCAGGCTTAGATGGGCAGTCCTCGCCTGACTAAAATCGCGCCCCTAGCGGCCGGTCCTACAATTGCCGCCGCCCAGCGAGAGATAATATAAGCATAGGTGTCTGCCCTGTACCTCTGGGTTGATCCTTTGTATTGTATAAAAAGAAATGCGTTAAGTAAATTGTACTACTTGCTGCTTTTACATAGCTTGATATATGATATCGACAGAATTTTAATCAAATCTAACAATGAAATAACTTGAAATTGGTAGATGCACAATAAACTGCGCAAGCTATTATACAGTCCTTTTATAAGTCGCTAGGGAGCAAACTTCGCTTATGTGTTTTACTGGCCGAGTGTTTTGAGGACGTGAGAAAGAGCGTGTGGTGCAAACGTGATAAATAGGTATGGTTTAGTCATCCAGCCATGATGAAAGACTACTAGTAATATCTTTGCTTGAAAGAAGCAATTTGACTCGCTTCATATATTGGCAAAAATACGCAAGGAAGTAAAATTTAACGTCTGTAAATGTTGACGAGTTTGTGACTAGTAGTACCGCCTCTGGACTAATATGGAAATAACAACTTGCCGAATTAGGTCAGACAGGTTTTGCCAAAAGAGTTATCCGCCTCAGAAAGTCCCGAATCGCCCCTCTCATTTATCTTCAAATGTTAACATTTTAACTAAAAGGCTAGCACGCGTGGCGTCTGGAATAATACCTGTACGTAAATTCCACGTGTTTTGGTTGAAATTAGGCAGTGGAGAAATAAGCGAAGTCCCTGGGGAGTTAAACCAAGACTTGCAGTAAATCGATCTATTCTGTAATAAACAGAGACAATTACAAATGGAAGAAAGGACGACCCCTTGTAATTACCGTGTTTGGCACATCTTTATTCTTGCAGTAGAATTACGTGTTATTGAATGAAGACATTTATTGTACAGTTTTGCCCAACCGAGCTAAGTACAGGTCACAACAAGTCAAAACATGTATAAATACATATAAAAGTATACAAATCTAGTCTAACAGAGACGTTCGGCTTATTATCTTCAACGTCCTCGACTTAAGCTTTCGGCTTTCTGCGTTTGAAGTGGCCGTAAAATCACCAGCATTTCATATGCGGCATGATTTATTCAACATTTATTTAATGTGCTCAATTTGCTATTGACAACTAAGAGCACGTTTCCATATCGCGCCATTGTATTTAGAGTGCATGTAATGTACACCGACCCGTTGCCATGGACGACGGACGCCTTGCTTTCAAGCGGTGAAACCGGATGAGCTAGCGGTTGGACAGGTGGGCAGGTCGGCAGGTAGAGAAGGAACCCGGGCTGTCTGTGTCAACAGGGCACAGGCGTGCACCCAAACCCGTTCTATCGTAGCTTTCTTCTCTATAATCCAAGACTTAAATCTCCGAAAAGCTGTTGGGGACGTTTCTAAGGAGTTGGGTGCGTCGTAGAGTGCCGATGTCGGCTCCAACAAGGTGAGAACAAAGGTAGGTTGTGAGCACCTTTCCCCACGTTCACTCACCGTGACAGGTACATTCGCGGATTGTTGTGTTGTTAAGTAAATCAGACATTGTCCAACGGCTGGTCGGTTGTCTTAGTAGATCACACCTTTAGGCTGACTCGATGTGCGCCGTCTTCGTGCAATTTATAATGGTAATGTAGGTCTGTTTCTAAGGTTCTATACGAAAACATCGCTCGGTTGTCCACCGCCTTGACACGGCATGTTACTTCTACCAGGGAAAACAAACTTCAAATTCCTCTTCATCCACCCCCATGTTGGAGATTGTTGATTTTCGGCCGTCTATTGTTCCCGCCCAAACGCCTGGAATGGCGGGATGGTCTCTTTGAGTTGGACACAATAAGCAGAAGATTACAGGGACGCACTCCTAAGTCCGACATAGTTTTCCAGGCCGCCTAGCATCGTGCGCGGCAACAGGTTTTAACGACCGGTTTCTACCAGGGCCATCTCTATTTACCCTAGTATCAAGTCCTGTGTTTTCCCGCGAAAGCGTACTTAAGAGTGTCTTTGCTCAAAACAAAAGCCACGATGACAACTTAAGTGTTTGTTGTTTTTACGATGACGCAGAGAACAAAACAACCAAGCGACGTGAAACAACCAGCATATTAAGAGTTAAGTTGCAACAACACATTAAGACGACAGAGTTTACATAGTGACCAGCGTCATTTCACTTTCACTGATCTGCTGTAATACCACTTGAGTCATGAGGGTTTTATATTAAACCATACCAACGAGCACAGTTTCATCATCATGTGACGGGCATATTGGTTTCAAGTAAAACAATTTACCATCGAGAATAAGACTTGGTAAATTTGCGATATGAATTGAGCTAGAAACAGCAAACATTATGGCGGAATGTTTGCATTCCTTGCATGTCATGCATTTCCATTCTTACTGTTGTACGAAAACGCAGCACTTTTCCTCACTCGTGGAGTCAGCTAACTAACTCAGACTTTATGTGGGGCTTTGTTTTTTTCTGTATTCCCCTGCAACTTGTTGGATAGTGCAATTAAATCTCTACAACTACTACGGCGACCATAAAGCATAAACCTCTGACGAAGAAAGTTAATAAATGGCAGATTCAGTGAAGCGAAGAGTGCCCAATACGGTTTGCAACGCTACACCTGTTTACCAGCGCCTGCGGTATTGTCACTTCGGCTGGTACGATGTCAAGAACGCGCGGTAGGAAGACACGGTTCACCGAGGGATGTGGTTCGTTGTAACAAAGGGGGGCTGACTCATTGTTCCTCCTATCGTCAGAAGGTCCCAGCGGTCAAGTTTAGCATATTGTGTATACTGTAGGGTATGTTAGGGGGCACAATTGGCGGGTGTTATATGAGATATGCTTATTCAACGCTATCATAAAAGACCTTTATAGAAATTATTTCATCTGGGGATATATATTGTGATGTCACAAAAGAAAGTGATATGCCCATTTTAGCAAGCTATTATTTTAGCCAGAGCCGTGCGTTATCTTTGCGATATTTCGGTTGCACGGCACGACCAAAACAACATGAGGCGTACATACTGTGTTCTATGGACACACTTTCATTTGTGACTGGAACTCGAGCTCGAGGTTGCTATGTACTCTCGTTGGGGTGTGGTGAAAGTTGATGTTCGACAGAGTGAAACGTATGAGTTCAAACGTTTTCTTGCTTCCCTAGACGAACTATTCAAGCAAGCGTTCGATGTTATTACACTGATTTGTACCCTTAATTGCCCGAATTACTCTCAACTTACCGGTTACGATTCTGTGGTTAATTCTCTGGTGGACTTTATTCCTATGACGTGGGCACTGGACAACACTGAAGTGTTTGTTAAGGTCTAACAAGCCGCGCTGTGTTATCTGCCTGTCGTTTGCCTACCTCTACCGTAAAGTGACATGGATCGATTGGGCGGGAAATCCACTCTAGCTTTGTACACTCTCCTGGATCCGTCACGTTACGACATGTGCACATGCCTGTGTTGTAGCGACGGAAAGCGGAAGACTAGCACGTAACATTTTCTTCGCGGCCATACATTTATGCCGCGGGTAGAGTGACGGGGCGATGTTTAGACAACCTACTCTGTATCCCGGGCCCTTACAGTGATAGGAGCTCACCTGGGGTCACCTGTCACTTGTACGAAAGGTGTGAATAAGGGCAGGTGACATTATCGTGCGACATGTTTGCTTAATCTGACGACTGATACACTCCGTTTGTGTTCGTGCAGAATCGGAGACGGGACCAGACATGACGGGGGTGATGAACACCGCCGTCTCGACGCTACTGAGTCGACGCCAGAAACTTCGCCAGATCAGGTACAACTGACATGAGTCGTCTTCTAGGGGATGCTGTGACCTCTGGATCCAAGATGGCGGCCTCCGGAGGCGGCGTCGAATACAAGCCCAAGTCGAAGTCATTCGACTATCAGATGTGCAAGAAGGTTGCCGAACTGACGCAGGTGGTACACATGTTGTTCACGCGCTGTCATCAGAGAGAAGTGGAGATAGACGCGCTGAAACATGCGTACGAAGAAGAGATAACCTCGGTTATCGAGGACGCCAAGGCCCGGATAGCCAGACTAGAACAGGCTATGGACATCATGAAACGGCGCGACGCTTCCGACACCAACAGGGAGGTCAGTAAAGTTAGAGAGGAACTTTTAAAACAATTAAAGGAGCAAGAGGAGGAGTACGAAAAGAAGCTCAAGGAACGAGACTCGCAAATAGAAGACGAGAAAATGGAAAACACGAGACTGTCAACTCTTCTAAAACAGTCTGAGACTGAGCTGGCAAAGTTACGGGAAGGAAAAACGAACGAGAGCTCAGCTAGAAGTAAGGAGCTCGAAGAGTTGAAAGCTGAAATCGCTCAACTACAAGACCTGAAAAGTGAGTTAACTAAAAACCTCGAAGGCAGCGAGGCCATTATCGGAGACTTAAGCAAGCAATTGGAAGCAATAGTTGAAGAGCACACAACGCGGACAAAAGAGTTAGAGGAGTTGAAAGAAAGCCTTTTGGAAACACAGCAAATAAAGGACAAGCTGTACACAAAGAACAAGCAGTTGGAAAAGGAGATTGAGAGACTGAGAAGTCAGCTGGGTAAGCGGGTGACACGGGAAAGCAGCAGTGCCCAGGGGAATGGCCGATCGGACACTGCCCAGTCTGTCCGGAGACCGGACACTTCACAGTCAGTGAGAAGACCGGACACCTCTCAGTCCACTAGATCCACCTGTTCACCGTCCAGGGTCACCTTTTGGGTAAGTCATGTGCTCATAAAGGGTATAGCTTACAGAAAACGCCGGAAAGTGATTCTGTATATGTAAGTGTGCATGTTTGGGGTTAGGGGTAGGTACCGGCACAGAAAATTCAGGTACACTGTACAGGTACGGTCCAGGTCCAGAGGATCAGGTCCAGATCCTCTGGACTTGGACGGTACCTGTACCTAGATTCTCTGTATCGGTACCCATCCCTGGTTGATAGGCTTTGGTGTATGTGCAACCATTATGTCATCTTCTTTTGTTATTACATTTCCGTAAGACCGACTATTTTTATTTGGTCAATTCAATCTCAACGAACTGGGCCGATCCTGATCAGTTGAACAAATCATAGCATGGCAATTGGCACCTCGACCAATGAGATAAAGTGACTGAATGTCCGTCAAAAATGACACATATCTGCATGTTTAGGTTTTCATTGCATTTCTACGTTTTGACAAAGTCTTTGTTTTGGACTGAAAATTTCAGACTTGAGTGCTAGTTAAGATGCTTTCGTTTATTACATGTTACACGTTAGTCTTGTTTATTACATGTCTAACTAGTAGTCAGGTCCATCCATTGTCGCCTTCCGTTCTTATTTTTTTACATCGCCTGTTTGTTCTCCTCTTCCCTCCTCAGGACCAGAGGTGCGAGGTTGACCGGCTGAGGGACGAGGTGGAAAGATATCGACTGGAACTTATAAACAGAGAGGGGAATTTTAACCGCACGTTCTCGGAGTTCCAGCCGGTGTACGTGGATCCGCGCTCCGCTAGCCGACTCCGCAGCGACTCGCCGGCGACGCTCCGGATCCGGAGTTCTCACCAGAGGAGAGACAACAACCAGGTAAGGTAAGCCGGTGCG
>NC_049980.1:29776404-29799325 GCF_000003815.2 Branchiostoma floridae | reverse complement strand
ATTTCTTTTATCCCCCCTCACATTAGGCGAAAATCGATCGGCCGACGAGTCTGCGAGCTCTAAATTACGAAGAGGCATGGCCCTGACGGGAATGGGGGAACTCTGCCATTTTTTCGTCGACAGCAGGGTCATGCCTCCTCGTAATTTGGAGCTCGCAGACTCGTCGTCCGATCCATTTTCGCCTAATGTGAGGGGGGTGTTACATAATCTCAATAAATGCAAATGAAAAGAAGTTTCATAATAACATATTGCCCCAATGCCAGCTTCTAGTGAAGTTCATTTGGAATATTCCTCTTTTTGAAGGACGCTGTGCCCTGCAAAATGATAGAATTGATAATTCTATCTCCACCATATTCAACTGAAAAGCGAGGAGAAGTTGAATCTAGCTAGCGATAGTTTTATCTTGTATCTGTTGAATGTATTTCTTCAACATGTCTTGTTGTGACCTGTAGCCAGATGTGGCAAAATGTGCAATAAAGGTCTTCATTCATTCAGTATATTGACCCATGGCCATGAATGACATTAATCATCATTTACCATATCCGATCTTGTGTCTTTCAGCGGCATAACGGATACCATGACAGGCCCAACACGGTCCACAGCAGTCAGCGCCTGCCGTTCTTCTCCCTTCAGCCCGAGGACCAGAACGGCAGCGCCGCCTCGCGGAGTTATCCGGGACTGTCTCAAATCAGACACCAGGTCGCCGCGCCAAAGACAAGACCGCTTGGCTATAAACTTCTTACGGGAAAAGTTATCAGTGACGTGATGACAACAGACTGAATGGTTATATTGACATGTATGGAAAGGTCTTGCAAGCCTTCGACTCAATGGTGGTTGCGACCAGACATGTAATGTTGCCGTATTCCTTTTATCTTCATTTTCCAAACGGTAGTACATGTATTTTGAAAAGGGAGGGTTCTGTATATAGAATATGCAGAACAGTTCGTAATATATGGTGCACGGGCTAAGGTACTTTAATTTTATTAAAGGTAGATAGTGCAAACTATGTAACGTTATGCTCTCCAAGCAGAGGTTGCTGGGGAATATTGTGCTCTACTTTTTCAGCCCTCCCCATAATTTTTCCCAACATCTAATGCTTGGAGACGAGTAATAACGTTATAGCGGTACGCGGTGCATGGCGTCAATCTAAAGTTGACGAGCGTGAGAGGATCGACGCCTAGCGTCTTAGGTATAAATGGCATATGCTGCATGCGACATGGCGTGCAATAAAATTCTTTGTTTATGACATAGTGCATACTGGTATTCTTTCAAGAGCCCTTTGGAATTCAATGTGGAAGACACCAGGAAAGGAAAACGAAAGTGTCCTAAGCTATTAAAAAAAGTCGCAAGTCGTTTATAAGGAAACATAGTGCACTCCCATCACTTACTGATCGTGCAGTCTAATTAAAAAGACGTCGCCATCCTTTAAGCCAATAATCAATGTTCACGTAATTGAAAACATAGGCATGGCCAAGGCTGTGTGTCTATATTTGCCCCAATCTCTTCCACAAAGTATCGGGGATTCAAACTGCACATTTTGGTTCCAAAACAGAAAATGGCCGGACAACATTCTCAACATGAAAATGTTTTACCCAGTAATGTGCAACCTGTTAGGATCCCGGACGAGGTGTCGCTTCAGTACGGATCAGAATCGAAGACCATACGGTTACAACCTGCCGGTGTAAACGATTCTAACTGTAATGACTAATATTTGGCATTGGTCTAAAAGCCTTCGTTGCTATGAGGTACCTAACAAGAGACCCAGCCACAGAGGCAATTCTTACACCATGTGCATCAATTTTAATGGACGTCGGCTTGACAGGTTTGACATTCGGGATTGTCAGATGCAGATGGGAGGTGGTAAAACGAGGCGTTCCGAGTGCCAGTAAGTAGCATGGAGTCTATTGAAATACATTATCCTTGACTAGATAGAGTGCGTGATCTCTTGTCGCACAAGTGGACCGTATTGGAATATGTTTGACTTTTGCCAATGTCAATGACAACTGTAGTGGAACGGACGACCAACCCCTACAGGACCCAGCTTGACTTGTCAGATCCACAGCTGGGAGCTGTTATTACGCGAAGAAGGGTTCCCTATCTTCTTGGTTCAAGTGCACGAAGACGATTTTGTTTGAACTTTCATTCCAGAGATTCATTATACACAATGTATGTATCGTAACGTTCGCTGTACTGCAGTTCTAACTTTAGTCGCAAAGGGTCGCTCATGCACTGTGACGTACATGTTCACCTTGACCAGAAGAAGGACACTCATGATTCACGTAATCCAGTCGGCAGTTAACTGCATAGCAACAGCCGCACTGGGCTCGGAACTAGATCGCCACAGCCTTCAAGTCTGTATCGATCAAAACATTTACCTTTGAACAACGTCGACGGGGAACTAATCAAGACTAACTTTTCGTAACACCGCTGGAATTGTGCCTCGCGGAATCAGGAAGGTCAGACGGCCATTGGCAGTGTTGTTATGTGCAGTAGATAGTATCGATCGGGTTACGAGCACCCCTAAATCTTCTCCCAGTCAGCATCTCCAGCTGACTGTTGACAGAGTGCAGGCTCCGAATGTAGTTCGCCAAGTCTGAGTACCTGGCGTGACAACTCGCAATTTCGGGCGCAGACGGTTTCTTCTTGGAGTGGCGAAAATAGCGCCACTTCTCAATAAGCCAAAATGTGGGGTGTCTACCTTTCTGCAATAGAAGGAACATTACACCTACTAGTACTACTTAGTACTTTTGGCTATACCTGGTCTAAATATCATGGCAAGGTCATGCGTAAATCCCCACAAAATACATGTAACCGTTACATAATTGTTTCTTTGTGCACCATACAGTCTTGTAAATGGGGCACCAAACAAGTCTTCAACAACTCGTAAATCTCTACAGTAATTACGCGCATTAAGCAGGAGAGTGAAGTGAAATGTGTAATCATTATCACAAGTCTGTGTTGAAAAGTCTGACGTGTCTGGCGCTTACGCGACACTTGTCCTGAGGCAGACATCATCGGCATACGTAATTTATAGGTATGACGTGTTGACGAACAAGCTGCTCACAGAACTGTTGAGAACAGCAGATGCATCCATATAGTACTCTCCAAGCAGAGGTTAGGCTCCGGATATTTTTTGACGCTTTTTAGTCGTTTTTATTGGGCTTTCTATTTTGTACTCTTTCTTGGGGTTTCGTTTGGCCGCGAGACACCAAGAAAGAGTACAAAATAGAAAGTCCAATAAAAACGACTAAAAAAACGTCAAAAAACAGCCGGAACCTAACCTCTGCTTGGAGAGTACCATAGAGCGGGGATGTCCCTGTAGCTCAACTGGTAGCAGCCACATAGTTGGTAGCCTGGATACCAGACCCCAGCACGAGAGATATTTTTGAGATCGGGCTGGGGTCTGGTATCAGGGCTACACAGTTGGGCCCCTGGTTCCACCCAGGTGCAATCTAGGGTAGGTCATCTCGATCAGTTGGGGCTGCACCCATCTTTCGGAAGGGACGTGAAGAGCTAGCAACCTCTCTCTGTAAATACAGTATATACCCTAGTGCTGTAACACAAACTCCGCTGTTCAGGCTACTGGAACAGCAAGGAAACCTGCTGCCCTATGAGTCGCTAGACACTACAAGTGTCTGAACGGTATCATAGAGTACATAGACACAGACCACGTGAATATATCGATGTCGGAAAAAAAACAGGCGTTTGGAGTACATGACTACATCCTATATAGAGTTTGGATAACTTTAAGTCCCGCGTGTTGCATGTAGCATATCGTTGAAATTGAAACTATTTGACAGACGTAGGGCCGGGTTGTCATAAGTCAAGTCACCTTGGTGGAGGGGATGAGGGGTCAGGTTAGTGCCCCTGGATGGGCGCCAAACTGACCAGGACTCTGTTTGACCAACGTTGTCTATCGGCTGGCACATCTCTCTCACCGAGGCCCGTGCCCAGACCCTGGTCAGTGGTGACAGCAGGCCAGACCTCACACACGTATGGTCAACACCAAACACAAACAACTCTTCTGTTGACGGATATCCGTAGCTATTTACCAGAATCATAGCCTATGTACCATCCTCCGTAGCAACCGCGTAGGTTAGCCATCGAAAAGATTGAGCCGGCGGTTATGCGTTATGTACTACGGAGGATGGTGCCCAGGCTAACAAAAAAGGTAGAAATTGTCCACAAGAGTTAGCTGGCCATTTAGCGCCAACTTGGTTAGTTGGTTGGTTGGTTGGTTGTCTGTCTGTCTGTCTGTCTGTCTGTCTGTCTGTCTGTCTGGTCGGTCGATCGGTCGGTTGGTCGGTCGGTTGGTTGGTTGATTCGCGTATCTTATCAGAAAAGTGTAGAGAAAAGACAAACAGCGCAAAACGTGCCAGTCCTCCTCTGGCCCTTTACGCTAAATGAAGTGCGGCGAGCTTGAATTTTCAATGGCGCGCATCGGCCTACAATCTTCAGTGACTAACCAACTTCAGTTTCCCCCGCAGCCAAGAGCAAAATGACTTTTTTGACGTGGACATGAAAGAACGGCCCGCCAGTCATCAAAGAGAAAAGCCGACAGCTATTCTGATAATACAGTTGAAATCACACCAAAGTGCCGCATGCGAGCGCTTGGTGAGAGTCGCACCTGTTACAGTAATACAGGTGCTAAAAGTATACCTTCAAAGGAGACCGCAGTAAAAGAGTGCTGAACTGTTACTTGTCCGTTGCCATGACAGTGGTAAGTAGAGAGGATTTCTGTATCCTCAAGAGTCGGCTTGTCGTCTCGCTGGTAGGCTTTTCCTCTCGATGATTCATTTGTAACACCTGCATTAAAGAGGAACTCTGGCGCTGTGGAAAATTACATCTCCTACGGCAAAAACCCACAGCAAAGGCTACCGGCGCAAACTTTCCGACAAGCCGCCGCCGGTAACCATAACTAATGACCACCATGTACTTTTAAAAGTCAACTGACCTGTCTTCATACAGAATGGCGTTTCCGGAGGCCGAAACCGCAGCAAAGAGGGGGAGGGGTCAGCCGCACGGTTTATCAGCGACACGCAGGTGTGATCACAGGAGGCGAGAGCACACTTCAGTGGAAACAGTCTCCTCCAACGAGACTCCTCCGCTACAATATTGAACACTAGCAAACAAGTGGCTTTTGTTCTTCTTTTAGACCTGCCAGCAAAGGATTTCACCTGAGCGTTACAAAGTGCTGGCAACGTTTAGGTTGTTCCTCATTGTGTACATCAAGGGACGCCGAATTCAGCGTCCGGGAACAATCATATATTGGTATTAAACCATGCACTTTAGAGTCTCTCCGACCCCATTAAAAAGCTATAGAAAAGTGGATGAAAAGGTTATGATTTTCTATATATGGTATGTAGCGTTTTTCGAGGTGCTCATCACAAAGCGCCGACTGCCTGGCTCAATTACACACCAAGCCTAAATAGCACGTGGCAAGGGGGCGTTGTCAGCATGACTCACGAGAAATTCAACTCATGTAATAATCTAGACCTGTTGACCCGAACAACACTCACGATTCGAGCGAAGTGCTAATAAAGAAGGCTATATATTTATAACACAGACATGCGGAAAAAATAAGGAGGCATTTCTTACTCATACTAGTACAGTATTTAAAACAAAAAGCAAAAAAAAAACAACGACGCAACAGTTTTAGTATTCAGATTGATCGAAATACTAGTATAGGGCGAATAAAGGTTTCTGTAACTCTTTTTCTGCCATGGATTAAACAGGTGGCACACTAATCTGCTATAAACCTTATATATACCGGGGCTTTGCTCTCGTGAGTTCAACTGCCTAGAACATAGTGTCCTCTGGGTACTAGACCACATCAAAGGCGCCGACTCTGACCTCTGACCGGCCCTGACATTTTAGACACACGTGTGACATGTCTCATCACGTCCACCTTTAGGCAATAAGGTTCTATCTCCGTAATTCAGAGCCCGATTCTATCCATGTATTCATTTCAGGCCTGGACCTGGCATGGCTGTGGTGTACTGTGTTGCTTTGTAATGATCTCCCGTTGGAAAAATTAAGGAAGGTGATCAGCAAAATCCTGTCATCCCGTTGAGTTGATGCCTGTTCACAGCGAGCTTCATGCGTACACCCAATGTATTTACCTTCCCACTGATATCTAAATAAGTGGCGTTCCCGTTGATCATAGCCATATGTGAAATACTCGTTGCAACATAGAATCCACTTTGAAATGTCCTGTGGCCATGGCACACTATATCGAGGTAGACTAGTACTAGTAGTAGTGTCAGTGGGTTTGTTTATGAATATAAGAGATGTTACTCATTCCTCCCGATTTAGTTATTGAATTTTTGTCCTACGTACATAGCAGAACGCACAGGTATTACAATTTCTCCCTCTAATCCTCTGTTGGTCAGCTAGCTATGTCCTGACCCAACTTGGTCCTGACCTGATCCTGTTGCCACGCCCCCTACGTTGCTGAGTTGCAATTCACTTTAAAACCGCTAGAAAGTTCAAGTACAAATGCTAAACGATGCTGCTTGCGTTGGAGTCTTTCTTATGAATGCTCAACAACGTCCTGAAACGACACGCGTGTCCTAGAACAGTGCACGGTATGTATCTGGTGCACGTTTGACTTCTTGACCCCCACGTAAGAACCACCCCCATGTTGGGCAGCTGTTTCAATCTGCCCCGCCCCCTTTCTTCTACTGCACCTCAGATACCCAGGTCTCCATGATCCACTGACTGCGCCGTCAGTGACATGTGATCACATGTTGCTGCTTGTGCGCATACTTGATCATACTTCCTTCAACAGGTGCGATTTAGAGGAGGTAGGATGTCAGGCTGGGCTGACGATTCTGAGCTGTGCAGACCTGCCTATGTGCTTGAGCTCAGTCCAGGTGCTGTCCCTTTGCTCCCCAATTTTAGTCGGTGCGGATCCTTATTGCTTGGTGACCAGCGCTGTGCAAAGTTTAAGCATAGCTCTGATCGCGTTCCTTCCTTTCCTCCGCATTGTAGAGTTCCAGGGAAAACACTTGTCTTCCATCACACCCATCTATCCCTCATCAGTGATCCCTCACTGTGTCTCTCTCCATTTTCCATATTCTCTCTCTACACTCCAAGCAGAGGTTGATTGATTGAGAAGACTGTGAGCCTCTTCTACTATATATGCCCCGTTTTCTGACAGTCGATTGCATGATTGATCAGGATTCGGCCGGCTCTCAGAAAATGTGGTACATGTATGAGTATTTTAGAAGAAGAATTTGAGAAGAATCTTCCCTAGCAACCTCTTCTTGTAGAACATCTTTCCTCGCCAACCTCTATTTGTGTATGACTTTCCATGAAATATCGGGGATCCTGTGGGAAAATGAAATCGAGATGTTGAACAAGCATTGAGGTATTTACCCAGACCTTCCCCCGCTAAGGTGCGGGATTGGAAATCAGACATCGTATGTAACGAACACAACATTGGAGTGGCCAGAAGTAGGGGGTGTTGATGGACGGACACATTTGATATCCCGAGAGGCCCTGCGTAATCTGACAGAAGGTCTGCCTTATCTGAGACTGAAATCTTCCCAAGATCTGCAATGATCCGCGCAGGAAATAGCCATATCTACACCCTTTGTGCTCTGGTTAGAGTTCCGGAGCCTCGCGGCATTCTCTCTCCTCCTACCACACATGTAGTGACACTTGATAGATAGATCCTGATAAGGCCAGGGCATGCTGCACCAAACAGGTGGCGTTAGAACTAGAAGTGCAGGGGTGGAGGTGGGCCCCTAGTCCCCACACTTCTGTCCTGGCCGCCACACGACAAATAAGGTGGCCGTGTGTGTCGTGCATCTTTGGTCAAATACAGGGTCAACATCCAAAAAAGAACAACATTTCAACGGCGCAACAGACAGAACAATGCCACAGTCTGACAGCACAGCACATGTGCACCTGTTCGTTTGAATCTAGATTTAGTGGAATAATGGAAGGCCTATTCACTCCATTGTCCTTCGCCACGCCCCTCCACCTGCAGAAAGCATGAGATAAAACCTCCTTGCAGAAAAAGTGACAGGTTTTGCTATGCTACTTGAAATTGGGCTGCTGTTTATCAATTTACAGTTATAATTCTGCTTTTAACATTGTCACGCCTGTAAAATGAATGGCAAATAGATGGCTTGCTTACTTAACGTTATGAACGGTAGTTTGTTTATTCGAAGTTTGAATCTTGAAAGCAAAACGTAACTTTTGTACGATTTCAGGTAATAGGCAATAGAGGACCATTGCATTGGTCATACCACTGTGAGTATAAAGGTGACGTCAGAGAATCGTCTGGGAATTTGCTAATGATAGAAAGACACGGGGAGAGCGTAGTCTACTGGGAGGATCGACAAAGGAACTTTGCCGCAATATGAAAACAGAGATAACATGTCATGCCTCATGGCCGCGGACCTTTGCGGTTAGTGAGAAGTCTTTGAGGATCTGTGAGCGCGCCACTCAGCCTACCACCAGGAAAATAGAGATGCTGTTATCTGGGACTTGCGTGACGCAACTAATAACCTCGCAAATACCCTCTGATAGACACTGACGTCAATCAAAAGGCACGACACTTGTGCGGAGGGGTGGTCTAGCCCCGGGTTGTCCCTAGTTTTGATAATACTTCCGCCATGACATCATGCATCGTGCAGACGACTGTCCTTGTGAAAATAATGATGCGACGGAATTTCCCGCCAAAATATTGTTCGACCAAGGACATACACACAGGCGCTTGACGCACACGCTCGAGGAAAAGGAAGTTGGATGAATATTAAACATAACAGGATACAAAGAGAGGAACAACGTCGGATTGTCCTCATTATCCACACTGCACTCCGTGCTCAACGCCCACCTTGTGCTTTTCACCGTCATTAGATCTTTGGGGACTTCTCCACTATAGCGCTGAAGCTGCACTGCCCCTTTCAACCTCCTTGACTACCAGTACCAGTATATCTAGTAATATATATAGCAAAAAAGGGCTTTAGACAATAGTTGTGAGTGGGGTTTTCAAAGCTATGTCTTCTCCACACAACTTTCCATTGAGTTGTGAGTACTGCATGTTGCATTTCTTCAAGATGTGTTCCCTCCAAAACAAAGCGTGGTAAGTCTGAGCAATGTACATTTTTCTACTACATCGTCCATGTCCCAAATAAACAAACTTTATAATATTTTGTAAACGGAGGAAAGAGGAACTTCCTAGCATTGCATGACATCACACGTCACCTGACCACAAATGTTTGTTTTTTCCGACACCGTTGAACTTTATTTTTACCTGGACGCGTGGGTTTCAATAGCGTGGTATGTTAAGGCTCGAATCCCCCGGTACAAACGCGGGGGTGTGCCCTCCCAGTTAATCGGAACTGCCCAAAGGCTAATTCACACGATTAACCGATCAGAAAGTAAACATGCCAAAAATGCCTGAGGAAATTTTCCCGCCGTCTTGTCCGGCATGTCGGGAAGACCTTTACATAGACGACAAGTGCTTGAGGATACTGTTGTCAGCCACTATTAGTATATTATTTTGTGTGTGTGAGGGGGGGGGGGGGGGTGTAGGGCAAGGACAACATTTGGGCGTTCCTCACATCCTGGCAAGTTCAAATACCACCCCAATACATGGCCAGCAAATTGCTATATATATTCTCCAAGCAGAGGTTGGGTCGGGGGATGGTAGTGACCGGGATTTCCTATCGCTTGCTTGAAAGGAGGTGGCCGCAAGAATTCTAGGCTACTACTATCCTCGCTCGGACTGAAAGCTCTTCTTGGAAGATATGCTATGTGTGAGAACAAAGGACTTCTCAGAAAGGACTGGGTGTTCCTGGCTACGTCAAGGTAAAACGCCCATCCCTACAATTATGCTTTTATTATCGGCCACTCCTATACCGCCGACTGAAAGCTCTGCTTGGAGGATATGCTATGTGTGGGAACAAAGGACTTCTCAGAAAGGACTGTGTGTTCCTGGCTGCTTCAAGGTAAAACGCCCATCCCCACAATTATGCTGTTATCATGAATGCCAAACGACGTCTGAGGGCAGTTCCCGGAACCCGGCGTCTTAATTGGCGGGAAAACATTTTCGGACGACAAATGTACTTGCCGGGAAACTAGAACTTGCCAGTGTGTGATGCAGGTGCACCACAGAGCCATTCCTCCACCCACCAGTTCAACACTTGAGCTATATATAGCAGAGCTTGGTCAGCATTTCTGTTGTAGCACGGTATATTTATTGGGGATTGAGTGATATTTCCGTGGAGGCGTGGCAGACCGATCCCAGCACCTCACTATGGTGAACAAATGACTTATCAACATTCCTAAATCACTGTCCTCTTTTGATTAACTGCTATAATAAGCACAGATGTCTTTGGGCGAAGGAATACATCATTATCGTTGCGGACACGCAGACAGTCCAACTGTTTTGCCCCTTACTGTCGTATTTGTCAACCTGTCTTTCGTCTGCCGTATCTGCCCTACGACAGAACGGCTTTTGAAGCTATCTCCCGCCAAACTTTGTAGGGACACACCGCTGGGGTATTTCAGGGCGACTGTCTGACGTATTCGGGTCACCTGAATAAGGTCTGTGCACACTGCACACAAACACACACACACTTGGAAAGGAGTAGAAAACCCGGCCTTTTCATGGTATGGATCCATGCGTGTCTCAATAGTTCATCACTTCCATGTCTGCTATACCAAGGCTGTCCTTTGAGGACATTTAAGGCCTATCTTTTCAGACGTCTGTCTTTCAGCGGCCTTGTCTGTATGGCCCGGTGCCAAGTCTGACGGCTCGCCCTTTCCCAGACAAGTACATACTTGCTGCCAGGCACTAGACACCTTTTCGTGCACGAAAGGTACGGGTGTCTCGGAGGGACACTTCTTCCATACTGCACTTCCGAACAAACGTGCGTGTAGGCTATATATATGGCCCCTGCCACCTGTAGGTAGTGTAAATCTGAAGGGAAACGTCTGTCCACTGTTGATGTGTTCGTTGTGGTGTCATGTCACTGGCAAGAAACTTGAAATTCAGAATATATATCATGTGTCAAGTTCTCGGGTACCGCCCACCACAAACTACGTAGGAGGGTAGCATTGCCCTTCGTCCATCGTTGAAACGAGACCGCTGAGGCCATTGTGTCCAGGAACAATAGTCGACTCAGGCTCAGCAAGAACACTGTTAGGGTATACACTGTTGAATAGAACAAGTCACCAGGTTACACTACTACACCTGCCGCAGGCCCTTCCTGTTTTTCAATCCCCAGTCCACTTTCTATTGTAGTCGATCTGGAGTAGGGTTTAAAGAAAGGGAGGACTCATAGATAGAGAATGTCAATATTTGCCCAATATTTTGAAGACCGATGTGCTCTGACAACGTTGCGGTCGGACTGAAGAAAAGAGCCGGGGTAAGATTTAGCTCAAACCGGAAGTGAGTTCGTGTCCGCACTTTTGTCCGGACGATCGAGCAAATGTCGGCCATGACGTCAGCGGTCAGAAATGTCCTGTGAAGTTTTGTTCCTAATGACACGGTTTGGAGAGCGGATTTTCTGGGGATTCACGTGGCGAACTGCCTAATTGCGCGATCCTGTTTCACAGCGATGGTCCAGACCACGTCAAAACCTCTATGGCATCGCCCCGCTGGTTCTCAATTTGGCTCTGCAAGCAAGTCCAGACATGTGCATTTTTACGTCTCAGCCTTCTTAGACAATGTTATCCCTTTTCTTGTGGCCTTATTGTTGAATCACTAATTAGTTTCAAGTCTTTTTTCTTTCACTCTATTCAAACAACTTTATCCTTTAAGCTTTGTTCACTGGACACTTTAACCAGTCCAGACAAGACCCAGTGCTTCACACTGAGAAAGTGACGCTAATGCAAAGGGACGTGGCAATCGTCTTTTGATTGGTCTATAAATCTCCCCAATAAGACCGGTATCAGACTAAACGGGTTAAGTTCATTTAAAGCGCGAGACTTGCAGGGCACCCTTTAATAGTTTAGCCACAAACAGCCGTCTGCAAAGTTAAGGTCAGACAGTTCAGAACCGGCGGGGCGCGCCACGTGGTTCCAATATGTCAGCACCGCCGTGCAACCTATACAGCTTATCTGGGCAAGACATCTTTCCTCTCAGCTGCGCCTGTCAAGACCCCGGCTGCCCTCCTTCCACCTCTCGTGCAATATCCCTGGTTAGGGTAACATAGTTTAACACCAACCGGACGGGACAGGGGCGAATCAGAAGGAAAGGGTCTGGTGCAATCAACAGCAATGATAGAAGAGTGAGGTTAATATCAAGGCGCTGGAACATGTATAAGAAGTGATTATGATGACTATTTATAGCACACCTGTCACCTATCTTATTGCTTCTTCAACGAAACGCAGGGTGTCACTCGAAACGTCCGGAAGTAAATCTCCGTTTCTTATTTTCAAAATCCAGTTGTAGAGATTGAATTGTATTTGAAATGCAGTTTCATCCGTATTTGTCGGAATTGGGGCACTGAGAAGACCTGAGATTGAGAACACTTGCCATCTGCCACCTCAGCACTTTTCAGCTGTGCGTCTCGCTATCGTGATCTATCGTCAGTTATCAGCCCGGGTCGGTGGTGCATGCCGTCAGCGGTTCAGACACCTCTCTTGAGGACACAAGTCTGGGAACGGTGCGATCAGATAAAAACGTTTTCATCCCTGTTTACAAAACACGCTTTTCTGATGTTCCAAACGGACTCACTGTGCGATGTACAAGTGATGTGGTTCCCCCATTACCGTTTTCGTAGTTGTTATCTCCCAATGACAAGTTGTCTGGAAAGCGTATCCAGACCGCCGCTGTCAGAACAGTAGCAAGTCGTCAACAAAACTCGGGCCAAAGGCCGTCACGATCGGCTAGCTCCTAGATCCTAAAATATATCATTTACACGTCGACTAGTCGGGAGCTTAAGTGACGAACATTTACTGCAATGAACAGCTGATGAATTACAGGTACTTCCACCGAGCTATGAAAGCTAGAAGCCATATTTTAGAACAACCCAATCGTTCATTTACAGACTTTACATTCTCTATTGAGCTGGGCAGGAAGAGACAGTAGCCTGAATATCATCCGAGTATCAGCCTTGCTAGTTTATAGGGGCTCTCTGTGTGAGGAGGTAAACTAACAAGGTCAAGGCTGATACTCGGCTGATATTGAGACTAGCCTCCACCAGACCTTTCTACGGAATGCGGGGATCGTAGAATTTGGCAAAAAAAATCGGGAAATTGGCCAGGGGCCAGGGAGTCTTTCCTACTATTAAGGTGAATGTTTCCCCCAATGCCATCCGGAGCCGGCCAACTCCTATGGTAGCAAAACTCCCCTAGCAAATTATTCTCCCTAGATAAAAGGTGCTATAATAGGCAGAGTGTAGTCTGTCTGGTAGAAACTACTACGAGACGGAGATAGCAAATTTGAAACACTGCTTTCGGCCGTCGATGGCATTATCCAGACGACCTGAGCGCTGGTGGGTGATTGGCGGGTCCTGACTGCTCGTGTCCCGGACCGGCAGGTTACCAGACATAGCTACCGGCACCTGTCGTCTCAGTTGCCAGGTACTGCCCGGCTTAGTCAGGGACGGTTCACCTCTACTTAATGGGAGATTAGGCTGTCTTCAAACACTTCTGACAGGCGGAAATCCGTACTTTCTTTGGTGGTGGATACTTGGGGTGCTGTGAGTCAGCTAGCTGAACGGTGTACTTTCTTTGGTGGTTGTTGTGAGTTAGCCTAGCTTGGATACCAGACCCAAGCTCGAACTCAAAAATATTCATCACACAATAGATAGTTTTGAATCTAGAGTTAGCCTGAACGGTGTAATCTCCAAGCAGATCCTACGGTGCCATAAGATATTAGTATCAAAGCTTGTCAAGGAGTATAGCCAACAAAGGGGTACACACTGTTAGGCCGGCTTCGCTTCTCTGCCAGATTTGGATACTATCTTATGGTACCGTAGGATCTGTTTGGAGATTATGAACGGTGTACTCAGAGAACGCGCCGTTTCTTATCCGCTCACCCCCTGAGTTATAAAGGAATATCCCGAATACTTAGGAGTGATTTGCCGAGGTCTGAAGTGCCTGTAATTTGTCGGCCTGTCTAACTCTCCGCGCCATGGAAATTTATGAGCCCATGTCGGCGAATTACTTTCTGAGCTTTACAGCGTGTCTCGTTAACGCTGTCCAAACTGTTGTGCGGCTGGGCCCGAAGAAGTGAGAGCCAATACATCATCAAGTGCGCTGCGAAAGGCAATTTGGCGAGAGCGTGGTCGGATATCGTCTGTTGTCATAATAATCTGCTCGGCGACAGTTGCCAAATTGATGAAGTCTGTGTGATTTGTTAGACTTCAATATTCAAGCTGAGCTGCATGCACCCAGACATGCTGTGTTGCACGTTTCCAGTGACAAACTGAAAAGACAGGCTTACCACTACTAGTACCACCCTCCCAACTGTTCAGGTCAAAAGCTGTATGATCAGTAGATTGAAGTATTGAAGATTACGCGAGGCGGAATTGATTCAGACATACGATGAACAAGGCCGTTGTTAGCGATTAGAGGGCGGCAGTTGGTAAAGGCGCTAACGCTGTGAGTCTGCCTTAGGGGTTGTTCTTAAGGTTGTTCTTAAGTTCTGCACTTTCCGGGACATCAATTTAACGGGGGAATATAGGAGAGAGCCCTAGGTATATCATATGGTGATTGATTTACTGCGGGGGGTGGGGTGTGATGTTAGAGAGATTATGTTCCAGAGGTTTCTCAGTTATAAATGTTGGGGAAACCAAAATGAAACTAGACGGCAGAGACGAAACCTACTCTCCAGTCAGAGGTTGATGGGGAAGATCATGATATCTTCTCCTTATAGACTCTATGCCATCTGTCAGCTATTCCACCTGTTGGCAGAAAAAGACGGCCTGTGTGTCGTTGTCTAGATACGTTGATATATGATAGAAACGTCGTTTTGTACAAGAGATAGCACTAGCGTACATAGCGACTCGTTGACGAGTTGATATCTACACACTTTTGTTTGATGCCTCCGTGAAGTTTCTTTGCTTGGTGTGTGTGGCACTGGTCCAAAGTAGGCGTTGGCGAAAAAAGGGAGACATCAATTTTCATAGGATCTTGGTACTACTACTCACTTCTGATCAGTCCCATGGATTACATATGTAGGAAAAATGATTATGATCTATATACATGTGTGAACTAGGCAGGCGTGAATATGATGGATTGATCGTCACTTTCTGTAACTCTTTAATACGAAATCCCATCAAAAAGTTTCTGAAAACAATGAGAAGCGACTGATGACTCACGAACATCACCTTAAACATTTAAGCGTTTTTTTCCTATCGTGTGGAGATGACCTATTGTCTTTAAGAAGATTACACAGGAGTCCTTGATGATTATATCGTGGACAATAGTCGGATTGTCTAATCTTCAAAAAATCTTGGATGACCTCGGTGGGCCCGTGAGGATTACGGAATAGGCTTTGCGAACATCGAATATTCGGATTCGGGGGGAAATTGGACACTCGGGGAGAAGGTCCTGAACCGTCAATCGAAGTAAAGTAAATCAAAGATGCCATTAGCCGAAGTGTCACACACGATCACATTGTCCGGGTCAGGGGTTACGGCCAGGCGATCTCCAAATCGCCTTAGCCACACGAACGATCACTCACTCTTTCAGATTCGCCCCTTCTGGTCGAGCCACCAGATTGGGTCGTTAGAAAAGTTCCAACAATTGTTAGATTGCGTGATAACGTCTTTGTTGTGCCAAGTGTGGATTAGCGGAGGGGTAGTCAGGTGTGTCCACCAGGCTCACGAAGGGTTTAGGGAGAAACCTCGCATCATGCTACTACGACCAGAGAATAGTAACAAAGCAGTCATGGGATACTTTTGGTGTCAAACCTTCACAGTAGAGTGAGCCTGTCCAAGAAAAAGCTCGTGTTGAATGCCTGTCTTTTTTTGTTACTTCGTGTACTACTATTGAACAGTGAGTGTGTGAGTGTGTGAGTGTGTGAGTGAGTGAGGGAGGGAGTGAGTGGGTGAGTGAGTGAGTGAGTGAGTGAGTGAGTGAGTGAGTGAGTGAGTGAGTGAGTGAGTGAGTGAGTGAGTGAGTGAGTGAGTGAGTGAGTGAGTGAGAGTGAGTTGTAACAAAGCAGACATGGGGTACTTTTGGTGTCAACCCTTCACAGTAGAGCGTGCTTGTCAAAGAAAAATGACTTGTTTGTACGATTTAGATCTACAGTATGGTCGAAAACTTCTTTGGAGGGGGCCGACGGAATTGATGCACACACGGATGTCATCCACACAATGAAGGCAGTGTTAGCCACCATATCCATCTGGGTCTTTTATCGTCTTTTTTTTTGGCTCATAATACACTTTTGCTGGCCATTTCTTTCTGTACTGGGTCGCTTGTACTGCCGGGACGGAGTAGGGGTGAAAGATTGGTACACTTAACATTTTCCAGTAGATGGCATGGTTTTTCTTTCTCCTCCCTGTCCTGTTTAAACAACCGATTTGATGTTTGTCTAACGTTCTACTAAACAGACGAAAAGTTGACGCGCCTTTGTGTACTACCCCCCTCATCTATATATCATCTATCCTACAAACCGCAACTTCATATCGCAACACTGACGGGGTAATGAGCAGCTTAACCCGGTCTAAACTTTCATTTCCTGCAGTGATTACGACTGTTTTGTTTTGTCCTGAATATGTATAATTGAAATACCCGCCCGGAGCCGAATCTATCATGTACGAACACTTCCATCCAAACTTCTCCCAGACAGTTGATTAAATCGTCTGATTGGAAAGACAGATTAAACAACTCGATCGATAGCAGTTGAAAAGTTCATTCATGCTGATGTCATCAAAAAAGTCATCTCCTGCACAGGTTATTACTGATTTTCGATTGTGTCGAAATTACGCTTTCGGTTATAATACCATTTTCTTAAAGTTCAGGGCAGACGCAAATCAGGTTATTGTCATAAATGTGACATAATTCACGACATGAGACAGGTCTTCGTGATTAAAAATTGGAAGCTGTGAGAGGGCCTTTCCTCTGACACTGGAAGGGCAAACAACCAAACTGTTGATTTGAAAACTTTCTTTGAGTCTGACTGTCTGTGCCTTTGGGGCCCTCTTTGTATCCCTTCACCCTTGTATGTAGGTTGAAGATTAATCTCCAAGCAGATCCAACGGTAGCATAATGTAGTATCGAAAGCTGGCAAAGGAGTGCAGCCGGCCTAGGAGCGTGTTTGCCGGCTACGGTAGCCAATGTACTCCTACTTCGGCTACACTCCTTTGCCAGCTTTTGATAATACCTTATGCTGGAGATTGTAGGATCTGCTTGGAGATTAGTTGAAGATGGCTTTATAGATGTCTGTCGCTCGACGCACGTAATTCGGTCAGCTTTATAGACCCAGGCTGGCGATTGATTTCTTGGTACTTCGGGTAATTTAAGGGGCGCCGAAGCACCCAACAAACGAGTGTGCTTGAAACTGAGACACCAGTAATTATAAAGAAGGCAAATGGACATTTTTCCTCACCCCACTCTCCCCACCTCTTGAAACCATGGATAGATCAGTGAAGATAGAATAGCCATATAGAAAGCTCGCGCCTCACCGTCCTACGAGTGTTTGACTGTAGTGTTTGGTTTCATTTTATTCTAAATGATCTTTAATCCGATTGCCTTTGTATGCCTGCAGCCCCCTTCCTTTAATAGTAAGGTGAACATGTGCATTTTGATACAATACCGTTTGTGAAGTTTAAACTGCTTCTTTTGTCTTTTGCCTTAGAATTGCTAATCTCCAAGCAGATCTTGCTGTGGCATAAGATTACTAACTTACTATCATACGGGTTGGGACGGAGTTAAGCCGACAGAGAAGTTTCATTGGCCACAGAAAATGCTCTGCCGGCTAAACTCCGTCCCAAGCTTTTGATACTATCTTATGCCACAGCAAGATCTGCTTGGAGAATACCCATCATTGCTACACTCCAAGCAGAGGTTCGGCTCCACTGGCCGAACGGACATGAAACGGTGCAAAATTATGAAAATAAAACGCCCGACAAAAACGTCTAAAACTCGTCAAAAACAGCCGGAGCCGAACCTCTGCTTGGAGAGTACTCGATAGGAGCGCCCCTGCCTGTTGTGTGTTGGTTTGTCCCTGAGCTTGGGAACGCTTAGCAACAGTGGCTATTTTTGCACCACCAACGCGTCACTCACCACCAGCTGACGGGCGCCCAAAGCATGACGGGACACCCCTCATCCAGCTACAGGGGGCTGGCGCACCGTTGGCTTGGGTCGCTTGAGACTGTACTCACTTCAAGATGAAAGAGGCCCTTGTCTGATGAAGGTTTTGATAGCTTTCAATGCTTATATAACGTTATGTATATATCGTGATAAACATAATAAACGTTTTTCACTATATATGTACGTAAAACACGCATCCACTGGTCCAGGAAGGAATAATAATTCAATGATATTCTAATGAAATCCAAACCTCCGGGAAGTTTCAGATGTCATAAAACATTCTTCATCAAGACATTAATTGGTGCACGCGTGCTTTCTGTTCATGTGGGTGACTTATGATTCATATCCTTGTGTAGGTGGGGAAAGGGGATACCTTCGCTTTACACCTTTCACGTCCATTCATTCATTCACGTCGTTGCGTTTCATACCTACAGCAGTGCATTCTGTTCCCTGCATGTTCCATAGTAAGCCGTGTAAAACCATCTTGAGCAGAAAGTTTCAAATAGTCTTGATACCGGTCTAAGTGAACAGGCATGATTCACATACTAGCAGCTGCATCCAGACGATTCACATTTTATTTTATGACAACTCTGTTGACTTCTTTCTGTACAGAATTATTAAAAGTAGGTGGCATGCGACTATTTTGTGACTTAAAAGTTGAACGTCGAGCTCCACAGTACTACTATAACGTTAGTGAATAACCAATACAAGCAACCATCGTTCATTTCACATGATCTTGAATAGTTAGCTATAGTTGATGTAAAAACACCTACTAGTATCTAGAACTTTAAAGGACCCTAACCTCCTTGGTATAACGTAAAAAGGGTAAAGCCTACAGGTAAAAGTGACCTGAAACTCTGAAACACACGCCGGGGCCGATAGACTACAGCCGTGGCGTCATCATTTCTAGTTGTGTGAAAGATGACTAGCGCGGCTCTGTCCAGTATTTAGGACATGGGAATTGAGAGCAGACGATGTTATCAAGATCATCCCCGCATCCCCCTAGTCTCTACCAGACTCCGGCCTAGCCGAATAGTATTAGGGGACTTTGGCCAAGTTAGGAACAAAAGTCTTGTAGGTACTAGGACCTGGTCGCAAACTGTACTGCTCGGCCAACCAACCCCTCTGCTGTGTTTTCAGTCTATTTGACCAATTTCTACTATTTTTCCATCCACCTTGGGAGCCTGGTAGAGGCTACTAATACCATTTTTCATCAAGCTGACACGTCAGTTTGAAGACTAGCATCCCCCTGCCGTGAGTGGTAAACGGAGGGGGGTAGTCTTTCCCTCCTCCACCTGATCCAACCTAGGGGTGGGATGGGGGAGGGGCCTGGGTGAGGGTGAGACACCAATGTGAATGGCGTACATTAGAGGAGAGGTGTTAACTTGACGATCGGATTAGTATCAGACGGCACCCGACAGGGGACCGTCTGTTTTTGCTTTCAACTCCTTTTTATTGGGGTCAATAGGTCAGAGCCGTGTCAATGGTCAGAGTACTTCGATGGGATACATTTTTGAAATAAGAAAGTTTCTTTGTTCGTGGTCCATTGGGGCTCAACTTGCAAACTAGACCATTTCAGATACAGTGGGCAAGGGGAATAAGCATGTCGGATTGCATTAACAGGTCGACGTCCAAGAACACAGCGCTCACTTTTGGGCAAATATAGCAAAGGAAATACGTGTACAGTATATGCACCACAATCCCCTCCTCTTAATAAAAGTGGTCGTCCCAGCTTCGCGCTCCCTTGACTCATACAAAGAGGGAATGAGCAGTCTCCATGGCAAGGCTACGATTCACCGAGCTATGTAGGGTCTGTTGATGAGTAAGACATCTGAGTCAGCACATGGCTTTGTGAGAGGGATGGGTCACAACAGGTGGGTGCTTGTCACAAAGGGGAGTAGATGACTAAAGCCAGGGAAGGGGTTGGGATGAAGAGTACTGGAGTAAATGGCCATTGGCTATTGTTTTCTTCATAGCAGGCTTTTGCATCATGGAGCTGGTCTATTTCTGACAGTGGGCGTGGGATACCTGGTTGGCTGTTATGGGAGTACATGACTAAAGTCTAAAGCCAGGGAAGGGGTCGGGATGAAAAATACTGGAGTAAATGACCATTGGCCATTGTTTACTTCATAGTAGGGTTTGGATCACGAAGCTGGTCTATTTCAGTCAGTGGGTGTGGGCTACCTGGTTGGCTGTTATGGGAGTAGATGACTAAAGCCAGGGAAGGGGTTGGGATGAAGAGTACTGGAGTAAATAGTCATTGACTATTGTTTTCTTCATAGCAGGCTTTTGCATCATGTTCTATTTCAGACAGTGGGCGCGAGCTACCTGGTCGACTGTTGCCAGGGCCTATACACTAAAATACAGACCAGCTCCTGGACCAGCTAATTAGGATACCCCTAACATCTGCTTGGAGATTACAATGGGCCCCTTTAGTTTGAAACTTTGCCTGCTTCTCTAATTGAATGAAGGGATTTAAAGCTAAATGAAAGCTACGGCAGTCCCTGTATAGCCTGAGTACCATCCTCTGTAGTGACTGCTGGCTCAATACTTTTGCTTGCTGCATGCATGCATGGTTTTGAGCCAGCGGTCACTACGGAGGATGGTACTCAGGCTAGTTCCTGTATACTGTAGGCATCATGATGCTGGTACTTGACAAAGTTTTTGTTCTAATGCTATCTAGTTGACAAAATGTCATTGTGGTATGTTCATTTGCCATTGCCTGTTTTTATATAATGTAGTTACCTACATAACACACTTTAGAGCAACAATAATTTCACCCATCCATCCATCCTTTCAGAGAGCATCAATGAACATGATACACAAATATAGGTACAATGCACATCTCATTTATTTACCAATATAAATTTGATCATACAAATTCGTACAGAACGATTCCCGGAAAGAGGTAATCGATGATATTGTTCCATCATATTTGGTCAATAAAACCCTGAACGATACAAAATACAATTCTGTTGTGGTCAGAGCCAATCCTGAAAAGTATAACTTAATACCAGAGAACAAAGGAACCTATGTGGGTGCACAGGCAAACATATTATGTGGTAAACATATTTAAATAAGCATTAAATAACACACAGCATAAGTTAAATATAACAAGGTCATCTGTAGCCATTAACATCGGTTTCCGTTAAATAGGCAACATTCAAACTGCTAAATCTAGGACATGATTAAGGCTACATTGTTAAGTACAAGATGTGGTCTACTGGTCAACCAAGAGATCTACTCAATATATCGATATCATACAATCCTGATCCCTTAGGCAAAAGTCTAACCTGCCATCCTCTCAACGTCTCCTTCTGTGCTTTCCAATCAACAGAAACCACTTTTTTGTCAAAACTGAAGAAAAATCATTCAAGTGTATGGCCTACTTTCTTTTGGTAAAAATTCATATTGTTCAGCAGATTCAAAGCTGATTGGCTGGAAAAAGTTCGTGTTTCCAACCAATTGGATGCAGAAATTTTCAACCAATCGGAAACAGGGATTGCATGACTGGTCGGAAGTATGGCAAAAACTGCTGCGAGGTCTTCAGGAGAGGAAGCCTGCAGTGTTTGAAGTCTGGACACCCTCCACCTCTTAACCCCATATGTACGAAAACAAACCATTGCATAGTTCATCGTCACGGAGAACACAGCTTAAAAACTCTCTTCTTTTTTTCCACAGATAGACACATTCATTGGCAACCGACAATGTCTAGGCTTAAACACTGCATGTGGCAACACAACATGCTCTCACACGCCTTCGCCTTCTTATTCCCCTTCAACTACTGAAGCCTGCTATGAGGTCAAGTGGTATTTACGTCAATGGCAATCAAGCACTGAGCACCCTTCTCAACTCCGTCCAGCGGGAAAGAATTTTTCCTAACTTCTCAACATTTAAGTACTGTTGCACATGACATGAAATAAATAAACTCTTGCAGCATTAAATGTATATGGAAATAGAGTCTGTGAAGAAAGTGGTATCCCACTGTTTCATTTCTAGTAAAAAAACAAAAGCTTTGTATTTGAAAATTATACAACTAATTCCTATCCTCCTCAGGCTTGTTGGTTGAAGAGGGAATAATCAACAGTCTCTTCTTACACAGGATAATGGCTGACCTTCTATCTCAAATTTCAGCTCGATCTTCACAAACAAAAACAACAACAAAAACATATGTTCTGGTTACTATACAGACAAGGAACCTGCCCTTTCTTCTCAACAAACTTCACTCTTTACTAAAGTTAGCAATGACAGTCACTATCAGTCTTCCTGACTCCCCGTCCTGTATTGCCGGGGTTGTTACATGCCAGTCCATAAAACTCGCTCACCCAACCAGTGGTGAGCTGACGGACATGCAACATCTACAGCAACTTTGGACAAGAGATAATATCCTCTCCTGTAGGCAACTATAAACTGCTGCCGATGATATGATTCAACTATTGGTAATCACAAAAGGACACCTCTAACTTTCACCTTGAGGATAAAATACTGTCTGTATTATCTAAATCATACTGTACTCATTTCTCCAGTTGGAAACAAAATGGCATAGTAGGGACAGTTTAGATTCCACATGGTGGAATCAATTGTGTCCCCACATGAAAAGGTAAAACAAGCTGGTTGGTTTGGCATGGCAATTGTTTGGCAAACAAGAAAGCAGGAAGAGACCTAGCAGAATTAGAGGTGCCCTCAAAAATAC